>NC_056726.1:1794758464-1794825964 GCF_019279795.1 Protopterus annectens | reverse complement strand
CACAGTATCCTCAAGATAGGAGAATACAGATCACAGACTGTGAGCTGTGGCAGGGCTAGCCACTCAACAGAGTAAACAATATTGCTCTAGGTGATTTGCTCATATTGGCTAATGTTGCCAAATAGGCAGAGTATTGCCGGGTTGAGGATCCAACCTACTCTAACCTATGCCAGAGAACCATGCTAACAGTGGAAGGTGTTTATGTGGCCCTATTGGCCAGTGTGTTTCTGCCATAAAGCCCATCAGCTCTGGGTCAATAAACAACAGGCTAGCCAGTGTCCAGTTGCCCAGCTTGGATTATCTGGTATAGCTCTACTGAGCAAAAGTTGGACTTAATTCAATTTCTCAAGCATGAACTAAGAATTGCTGCACTCAATGCAGGGCCACTAACATGATTGGAAGTGGATGACGTGCTGGGAAGGAGGACGCTAGATATCCTATGTATCAAGGAGACAAAATGGAAGGGCAGTGCAGCAAAGCCACCTGGCTTGGAATCCAGAGTCTACTACTCAGTAAAAGGACAGACTAGAAATGGTGCAGGAATTGTGGTGAGGCAGAGACTTCAGAAAGCAGTGAGGTATGTCATCACAATTAGTGGCACACTCATGACAATCTGACTCCAGCCTTAATATGGCAGTATATGCCCAATAGCAGGGTTGTGATAGAGAGGAAAAGTACATTCAGATAGCAGTTGCAGGACCTACTAGATAAAGCAGGACAACACGAACTGGTGTTGATAATGAGAGACCTGAATGCCGAATGCACATATAGAGACAAACAGAACAGGATATGAGGACTACTTGGGTCCACATGGGTGGGGGCATAGAAATAAAGAAGGAGAGGTCATTCTAGACTTCTCTCTGGCAAATGGCTTGATAATAGCCAATGCATGGTTCAGAAAAACAGACATTCACAAGATCACATACAAGAGTGGCCAACATGCAACTCAGGTAAACTTCCTCCTAGTAAGGAAAGGACACTGGGGTAGAATCAGCGATTGCAAAGTCATCTCCAGTGAAACAATTGTCTACCAGTATAAAACACTGGTGGCAAAAATAAGCTGCAAGCAGTGGTCAGAGATGGCTGTAAGGTCAACAGAGAATAGACTGAAAACTTGGATGTTAACTGGAGAGACAGCACACAGATTAAAAAATTACTCAGGGCTCTGGCACCTTAAGAAGAGGAGGAAATAGCTGGAGTTCTAAAGAATGGCAGCTCCTCAAAACAACATATGTGACGGCTACAGAACAGATATGCAGCTAAGCCAAGTACGCAAATAAAGCACATAGGAAAAGCTGGAAGTGGAATACGGAAGTCCAGGAAAACATCAAAAGAAAGGAAGAGCTCAGGAAAAAGTGGGATACAGAAAAGACATACCAGGCTATGAAGGAATACTGGCTCATTAACAAAGAGGTGAAGAAAGGTTTTTCAATAGCAAAGAACAAGGCATCAAAGGCACTCTACCAGCTTTTGAAAACTGACTTAATAGATGGCACAAAGAAACTATATCAGGTTGGAAGGCAAAGACAAAAAAATAAAGAAGATAATCAGGTACCCTTCATAAGGGATGCCAGCAACAACCTGCTCTCCCGTACACAGGACATCAAAGGCAGATGGAAGGAGTACTTCCAGCAGTTTCTGAATGAAGAAAACCTCACAGAAGCTATACTGTCCCACAGATAGACTACAATGAGAGAAGAGAAGGAGGTCACCATAGAAGAAGTAAGAAAGTACAGTTGTGTACACTTACCATAAATGTAGATGTTCAAGTGTATTCACTGTTGCAGTCCTCACATATGGGTTGTCCAGCTCCCGGTAACCCTCAGTCAGCCTGAATACCAGAGTCCTTGGTATATGACGTTGGCTGCCGCCGGTTGTAAAACTGATGTCAGAACATCACATATAAAAGGAGGCAGCAGACGCCATTTCCTCATTTTTTCTTGCCTTAACTGTCAGGAGTCCTCAAAGGAAGGCTAACCCAGGAAGGAAGCACTCTAGACACATGTCATACAAGAAATAAAAATGTATATAGTCTGTGCCTTAGGAAAAAAGGGGGAATGGAGGGTGGGAAACCAGGACTGCAACAGTGAATACACTCTAACATCTACATTTATGCTAAGTGTACACAACTGTACTATGTTCTTCGTGTTTCACTGTTGCAGTCCTAACATATGGGTTGATTCCCAAAGCCCAGGAAAAAGACAAAGGGTGGAGGAAGGATCACAGATTAAGGGTTGGTAAGAAGGCCCTGCAAAACTACAGAGGCAAAACCAACCCTGGATTTAGAAAACAAAGGTAGATTGTAATGCTTTGTGAAACTATGGACAGAAGACCAAGTAGCTGCTTCTAGAATGACCTTAGTAGGCAAACCTCTCAGAAAGGCTGCAGGGGTGGAGGGTGCTCTAGTAGAATGGGTCACAATACCGTTAGGGGGAACCTTCCATGCTTCAGGTAACAAAAGTGAATACAATGAGCAATCCATTTGGAGATGGTTTGTTTTAAAATAGCTTTACCCTGAGCCCCAGGAGCAAAACTAACCAACAACTGTTCAGATTTTCAAAACAATTTAGTCCTGTCTAAGTAAAATGTCAGCTGTCTATGCACATCAAGAGAGTGCAGAATTATTTCCCCTTTATTTTGGGGATTGTTGAAAAATGTAGGCAGGTGAATAGACTGGTTAAGGGTTAAACTGGAAACCATCTTAGGCATGAAGGAGGAATTTGTTCTCAGAGAAACTCAATCTGAATGAAAAATAATGAAAGGTTCTACTGCCATTAAGGCTTGCAGCTCAGATACCCTTCTAGCTGAAGTAATAGCTAAAAGGAAAGCAGTCTTCCAGGATAGAAACTTCAAATCTGCAGAGGCAGCTGGTTCAAAGGGAGGCAGAGTAAGCTTTTCCAGGACAAAATTAAGATCCCAAGCAGGAGTAGGAGCTCTTCTGGGAGGTCTAAGATTACTAACTCCCCTCAGGAACTGTTTCATCAAGGGGTGAGAAAAAATGGTTTGCTCTAAAGAACAATGAGTTGAAATTGCTGAAGTGTGAATTTTGATTGAGGAAAAGGAAAGTCCACCATTAAGCAGTCCTGCTATGTAATCAAGAATGAGGGAAAGAGAAGGATGAGAAGAGTCTTCTCCTTTAGCCAGCATCCAAGAGCAAAATCTCTTCCATTTATCTGCATAGGATTTCCTGGTGCTAGGCCTCCTGGCCTCATGAAGCACTTCAACCACCTGTTGGGAAAAATTTAAAGTATTAGCCAGGCAGTTAAATGCACAGTTTGAAGATGACGATGAAAGAACTTTCCCCTTCCTGAACCAACAGATCTGGTACCAGGGGAAGATGCCAAGGCTGAGCCTGTGAAAGGCTGCAAAGGAGAGGATACCAATGCTGCCTGGGCCAATCTGGAGCTATCAGAATCACCTTTGGTTTTTCATCCCTTATCTTTAGCAGCACTCTGGGAAGAAGAGGTGGAGGCGGGAATGCATAAACCGAGAGATGTGTCCATGGGAAGGACAACGCGTCCACCCTCCAAGCTATGTTGTGAAACTCCCTGGTGCAGAAGGTTGGAAGGAGATGATTGGTGTGAGAGGAGAAAAGATCCACTTGTGGGGTGCCCCAATGATAAGTGATGCGATGGAAAAGGTCCTTGTTCAGTTGCCATTCGTGGGGATCCAAAACAAGTCTGCTCAAATGATCCACCAAGGAGTTTAGCCTCTCTGGGAGATACTGAGCTATTAAATGTAAGCCCATGGGTGCTGCTATGGACCATAGTCTCATGCTTAGTCTGTACAAGAGGTAAGAGTGTGTGTCCCCTTGCTTGTTGATGTACCACATGACTGTGGTGTTGTCTGTCCTGATCAGCAGAGTCCCAGGGTAGAGTAGGTCCTTGAAAGCCAGCAAGGCCTGCTGCACTGCCATCAATTCTTTTAAGTTTATGTGCAGATGAATCTGCTGGTTGCTCCAAGTCCCCTGTATGCCCCGGCCTTCCAGATGAGCCCCCCCACCCCATGCAACATCTGGGGCAACTGTGGTGAGAGTCTGGCTGGCAGGCGGTGGGCAGAAAGGCAGGCCCTTGTTCTGAGAACAGGCTGTCGCCCACCAGAGGAACTCCATTTGTAGACAGGGAATTAGGGGAAGAATAAAGTCTAAGCCCTGAGTGTGTCAACACCAAAGATTCTTGAGGTACCATTGAAGTTTTCTCATATGCAGCCTTGCATATGGGATCATGAAGCCATGAACCCCAGTGCTTGCAGGAATTGCCTTGCAGAGAGCTGGGTCATGCTTGCCAAGTTCATGAAGTAAGCTGAAAGATCTTCTTGCTTCTGTTGAGAGAGGAATACCATCTGGGTGGCTGTATTCAGACTCGCTCCCAGGAAAACAATCGCCCTTGTAGGAACCAACTTTGACTTCTTTTCGTTGAGAGTGTAACCCAAAGAGGTGCGAATGTTCTTCACAAAATCCAAATCCTTTTCTAGTTGTTCTGGGGAGTTTGCTTGAATGAGACAGTCGTCCAGGTAAGGATAAATGTGAATGTTTCTCTGCCTGCAAAAGGCAATGGCTGGAGCCAGGCACTTGGTAAAAACTCTGGGACCAGTAGATAAGCCAAAGAGCAATGCTAAGAATTGAAAGTGTTGCTTCCCAGCCCAGAAGTGAAGGAACTGCCTGCAACTTTCCCTTATTGGGATGTGCAGATAAGCCTCCTTTAGATCCAAAGTTACCAGCCATGAATCCTTGCCCAGCACTGGTAGTAACTGGGTGAGCATCTTGAATTTGGGAATCACCAGAAAAGTGTTTGGAATAGACAGATCCAGAATAGGGCGCCAGGTGTCCTCTTTCTGGGGTACCAGAAAACGTCTTGAATAAAAACCTGGGCCTGCCTGATTTGCTGGAACTAGCTCTATAGCCCCCCATAGTCAGTAAAGAAGAAATTTGAGTTTCTACCTCTGCCCTGAGAGTTCTGGGTATGTCTGGGTACCCTTGTAAAACAGGGAAGGTGTGAAAGTAAAACTTGTAACCTTGGTTTACTATAATGAGCACCCATTTGTCATCTGTGATGGAAGACCATACCTCTGCGAACCTGGCTAACCTTCCCCCCAAAAAAAACCCAGGGCCCGCAGAGGTAGACACAAGAAGGCCGGAGTCACTGAGAATGTTTGCTTTGGGGAGTAAGCTTAGAACCCCCCAATTTAGCAGAAGAAGAATGCCATTGCTTAGCCCTTTGAGGGGCAGAAGGCTGCCCTCTGGAAGATCTGAATCCCCTAGGCCTAGAACGACCCTGCTTGCCAGGATCAGGGAAAGACCAATTCTCAGAAGGATAATGCCTACTAAACCGAGGAGGCTGAACCTGAAGGAAACCATTTACAGCCTGCATAGATTTTGCCTTATCCTCCAATTTCTTCAGTACCTCCTCAGCCTTATTACTAAAAAGATTGTCCTTGTACAAAGGAACATCCAGCAATTTAGACTTAACAGGTTCAGAAAGAGGCTGCTCCCTGAGCAAAGCATGCCTTCTAATTACAGAACCAGTGGCTGCTGCTCTGCAGGAAGCCTCCAAAGTGCCAAAAAGTACAGTTTTGTACCTACCATAAATGTAGATGTCCGAACTGGATAGCATCTGCAGTCATAACAACTGGGTTGTCCTGTCGTCAGGCAGCCCTACAGTCGGCCGGATTGCAAAGTGCTGATGTCGCACTTCATCTGTTGGTCTTGTTTCCTCAGTGTTTCTTGCCCCAGATGCCAGTTGCCCTCATGGAAGGCTAAAATTTGAATAAATGCCAATGTTTCCAAAAGGATAGAAGGTAAACACAAAAAGTAAGCATGTATATATGTACATACAAATACAAACAAATACACCATAAGAGACTCCCCACTAGCTAGCTATTAGGAGTACCACAGAGGGAAGGAGGGATGCAGATGCTATCCAGTTCGACATCTACATTTATGGTAGGTACAAAACTGTACTATGTCCTTCATGGATGCATCTGCAGTCGAATACCATAGCCAACAAGGGGAGGAGGATAAAACTAGATTATGGTGCGTTTAGGATCCTTGCAGTACAGCAGTGGCAAACCCTGCTCGGGATCTGGAATATAGAGGCAAATTATAATGCTTGGCAAATGTATGCACGGAGGTCCAAGTAAATAATGTCTTTGGTTGCCACGCTGTGGTAGTGGCTGTTGCCCTTGTAGAATGAGGTCTTATGTTCTGTGGAATTGGTTTTCCATGGAAGGAGTAACAGAATCGTATGCAATTTCCTATCCATTTGGAGATTGTCTGTTTGGAAATAGCTTTGCCTTCCCTTCCTGTTGCATAGGCTACAAAAAGTTGGTCAGTCTTTCTGCTACTTTTAGTTCTGTCCAAATAGTAGCGTAGCTGTCTATGTACATCCAAGGTATGCAATATTCTTTCCCTCTGTTTTGTGGGTTGGGAAAGAAGGTAGGTAGGTGGATTGCCTGGTTTAAAGACACTCTGGATACCACCTTAGGCATAAATGTAGGATTAGTTCTCATAGACACTCTATCTTGGTGGAAGATTAGGAAGGGTTGCACTGCCATTAAGGCCTGAAGTTCTGAAACCCTCCTTGCTGAAGTAATTGCCAGTAGGAAAGCAGTTTTCCATGACAGGTGTTGTAGGTCTGCTGTTGCTGCTGGTTCAAAGGGTGATAGTGTCAATTTTTCTAGCACAAAGTTTAGGTCCCAAGCTGGTAATGGTGGTTTCCTTGGAGGTTTTACATTCTTGATTCCTCTGAGGAACTGCCTGAGCAAAGGGTGAGAAAAAACAGGTGGATCAAAGCTGTATTCTGCTGAAATAGTTGATGCATGTATCTTGATGGAGGAGTAGGACAGGCCTGAATGAAGAAGTTCGGCTAGGTACTCCAGAATGTTAGGCATATCTATGTTTGACACATCTTTTCCTCTTTCAGTACTCCAAATGACAAACCTTTTCCATTTTCCAGCATAGTTTTTTCTTGTTGAAGGTCTGCGTGCTTCAAGAATAATGTCTCTAACTCTTTGGGAAAGTTCTGGATTAGCTGCTGCTATGTGATGTTCCATGCAGTCAGTTGCAACGTTTTTAGGTTTGGATGGATGATGCTGTAGTTGTTCTGAGTTAACATCAAAGGCATCAGGGGTATTGGCCACATATTGTTCCAAGACATGCTCCTCAGCAGTGGGTACCAGTGTTGTCTTGGCCAGTTTGGAGCTATCAGGATTATCCTTGGACGTTCTTCCTTGATTTTTAGTAATACCTTGTGTATCAAGGGAAGAGGTGGGAATGCATATGCTGTTAGGCCTTTCCAGCTGAAGGAGAGCTTAATCCACTTTCCATGCTAGTGGGTGGAATGTCCTTGTGCAGAATTTTTGGAGCTGGTGATTGGTAGGTGATGCAAATAGATCTATCTGAGGCATTCGCCATTTCTTTGAGATGGTCTTGAAGATGTCCGGGTGCAGCTTCCATTCGTGGGCATCCGATGTGGTTCTGCTTAATATGTCTGCTAGAGTATTCTCCTTTCCCGTACAAATATTGCCTGTAACTGGATGTTGTAGCTGAGTGCCAGGGTCCACAGCTCCAAAGTCATTCTGCATAGAGGGTATGAATGAGTGCCTCCCTGTTTGTTGATGTACCACATGACTGTGGTGTTGTCTGTCCTTATCATCAACTGGCCCTCTTTGAGAAATGGTCTGAACTTTTGGATTGCCAGTTTTACTGCCAGCATTTCTTTTAAGTTGATGTGCAGGTGAAGTTGATCCTGTGTCCACAATCCTTGCACGCATTTGTCCAGCATGTGGGCCCCCATCCTAGGTCTGAAGCGCCTGTTGTGATGGTCTGGCTTGCTTGACATCTGCGAAAAAGGTAGCCCTGGGTTTGACTGGCATGCCTGAGCCCACCATAGGAACTCCTGTTTTAAGCATGGAATTAATGGGATTTCTGTTTCTAGGCTGTGTCTGTGTTGGGACCATAAATTCTTTAGGTACCACTGTAGTTTTCTCATATGTAGTCTGGCAAATGGAACCAAGATTATGCATGATGCCATGAAGCCCAAGGCCTGTAGTACTTTTCTTGCTGTTAACTTGTTCAGTTTTGTTAGTGCCAAGAAGTAAAGAGGGAGTTCTTTGTTTTTCTGTAGTTAGGAATGCCATCTGTTTTACTGTGTCCAATTCAGAAAGTCCTTGTTTGGGATGGTATCAGCCTTGACTTTTGTAGATTGACTGTGTATCCCAGTGCTTGCAGCAAGTAAATGACCCTTTGTAAATCTGTTGTCAGCTTGCTTTTGTTGTCCCCTTGTAGCAGGCAGTCGTCTAGGTATGGGTAGATTTGAATTCCTGTAGTCTGCAATTTACTGATGCCAGGCATTTTGTGAATACTCTGGGCGCAGTAGATAAGCCAAAGGGCAATGCTGAGAATTGATAGTGCTCTGATCCTGCAAGAAATCTGAGGTATCTTCTGCAGATTGGTCGAATGGGCGTGCAGGTATGCCTCCTTGAGATCTAGAGTTACCAGCCAACACTCCTTGCCCAGCATGGGAAGAAGTTGCTGTAGGGTCAGCATTTTGAATTTTGGGACAATGATGTATGTATTTAATTGGTCTCCAACTTTTTCCTTTCTTGGAACTAGGAATAGTCTGGAGTAGAACCCCTTTCCTTGCTCTGCTGTTGGCACTTTTCCACAGCTCTCATGTTTGCTAACTGCATTATCTGTTGTAGAGCCTCTGTTTTTTGATTTGGGGGTAGTTTTGGCATTCCTCTTGACTGGTAAAGTGTGGAAGTGGAACCGTAACCTTGATCTATGGTTTGTAAAATCCACTTGTCTTTTGTTATATAGTGCCAGTTCTTTGAAAATAAGGTTAATTTTCCGCCTAGAGGAGCTGCTATCTGTTCCCTGGTAGCGGGATTTAGGGTTAAGTCACTGTGGTTGAGTTGATGTAGTGGCAGAGGTTGTGTCTGTGCCTCTGTTGTTACCTTGCCACTGTCGTCCTCTGTAGGCACCTCCCCTGGATTGGTTTCTGCCTCTGGAACGTCTATTCCTGCCCCTTTGAGATCTTGTGGAGTCAGGAAAGGACCAATTTTGGCAGGCCAGTTCCTGCTAAACCTTGGGGCTGAACCTGCAAGAAATCTTTAACCGTTTGAACAGATTTTGCCTTTTCTTCCATTTTCTTCATAACCTGCTGGGCAGGTGTACCAAACAAACTTGTCTTATCCATAGGAGCATCTAGCAACTTAGCTTTAACATGATCCGGTAGAGCTTGCTCCTTTAGCCATGCATGCCTTCTTATCACTGTGCCAGTCATGGCTGATCTAAATGAAGCCTCCAGTGCATCATAGCCACATTTTAAGGAATGGTTACTAACCTATTGTATGTTATTTACCATTTCTAATACATATTTCTTATCAATAGATTCATCAGTGGTTAGTTTTTTAGTTAACTGATCAAGCATAAACTCTTGGTATTGTATCATGTGAAACTGACAATTTAAAGCTCTAGCTGAGAGAGTAGCTGAAGTGTAGACCTTTTGCCCCATCTGTCTAATGACCTTGCTTCCCTTTCTGAAGGAATAGGGTTTTGCTATGGTCGCTACTGCCTTGGGACCCTGGGATATAGTTTCGGGTCTGCAAGTGGGGCCTTGTAAAGGTGGTGATGAGTGTCTGACACCCTGTAAAATCTGTCTGGTTTGGCAGGGGCTGGAGGTAAAGAATCTGGTGCGGAGCAGACATCATTGAAAGCATCATCCACCACAGAGAGAACAGGAGGTATAGCTAAGGGCCTGTGCTGTGGAAGGTGCAGAAAGGTCCTAAGTCTTTTCTGGAGTCTGAAAAATCCTGTTGCTGCCATTGGAACTGCTCTCGCATGGCATGTAAGGTTTCCCCAAAGGAGAATTCTTCTGGTGGGGAAGCAGCTGGAATGGATTCTTCAGCATCAGAGTCTTCAAAATTGGAGAAAGGAGCCTCTGGCTGATCAGTTATGTCTGATTCATCGGCAGACTCATCAGAGGACACTGGCTCAGGGGCCTCTGCCCTAGGTCTCTTCTCTGGGGGCTGAGAGGCCCTGTCTGGGTGAGATTGAGATCCTCTAATTAATGAAATTAAATCTTCTGCCAGAGTAAGCATTTGAGAACTAGAGAATGGCCTGGTTGTAGGGGGTTTAACAGGCACTGTTTTAGTAGTCTTTGCTGCTTTAGCCCTGGCGAAGGCCTTAATGGACATGGCTGCTGGAGGCCTAGCAGCACCACGTGCTGGGGTAGAGACATCCAAGGGAATGGTGTCTGATAAGTCAGTGGCAACCACCGTAGTGGATAAAATTTCTGAGGCCGTTTCAAGAGTGGTAGCAGGGGCCTCAGTTGTAGAGATAGATTCAGCTGTACTTTGATCAGTTTTCTCGGTTTCGTTAGAAACCGAGACACTCGCGGTTTGCTTAACCATGGTTTTGTTGGTCTTTATCTTTGCGTTTTGGCAGATTGGGTTGTCGGAGGATCCGGCGGCATAATAAATCAGAACCGAAAAACTGTTCAGCAAACTCCGACCGGCCCCTAAGCGCGTTCGGTTGTGAACAGCACACAGGCCGAACAGGCTGCTACGGCTGGGCCTAAACAAGGCAGACAATAAGAGTGGAAATCTTTATGAGGTATTTGTTTCCCACAGGTTAAACAATTATTAACTTTTTCTGACATCGGCTGAGGCAAGAAAGAGTCCCCAACGGGTACTTAGCTTTAGAAGTCTTGTAGTATTCGGTAGAAGTAATCTCTGGATCCGACCGGACCGCACTTGCGAAACAGCTTCTGCTTCGGGCGGCAAGAAAGACTGAGGAAAATGGCGTCGGCTGATGCCTTTATACCAAGACCAACAGAGATGACGCCGGGTGAAGTGCGACATCAGCGGACCCGGACTTTGGAATCCGGCCGACTGAAGGGCTGCCTGACGACAGGACAACCCAGTTGTTATGACTGCAGATGCATCCATGAAGGACATCCACAATAGTGACACAATTCAGTAAGTCTTGTAAATCTTTGTTTTCCGTCATGGAAGGAATATCTCCAAGTTTAGCCTTAATAGCCTCCAAAGTATGCTGCTGATACTTAAGCATGTGAAAAAGACAATTCACAGATATAATGGCAAGAATTTCAGAGGTATAGACTTTTTTACCCCACCTGTCCAAGGCCCTAGACTCCTTATTAGAAGGCGCAGGGTTTTTAGCAATAGAAGCCTTAACACCCTTGGGGCCTTGAGAAATAATTTCTGGATCAGCAGTAGGGTTTTGAAAAAGGAATTGATGAGATTCAGGAACCCTATCATACCTATCCAGTTTTCTGGGGGCAGGAGGAAGAGAATTATGAGTTAAAGAATTTTCCATGAAAACATAATCAACAACTTCCAAAACTGGAGGTATAGCCAGGGGCTTATGCTGAGGCAAATCAAAAAATTCCCTGATTCTTTTCTTAGACTGTGGAAAATCCTGACATTCCCATTTAAAATGCTCCCTAAGGGTATTCAAAGTATCCCCAAAGGAAAAATTTTCTGGAGGGGAGGCAGAAGGGATAGAGTCCTCAGCATCAGAATCCTCAAAGCCAGAAAAAAGTTGAGAATGTCCTTCTTCACCAGCAGACATACTGGAAATCTCAGAATCTGAGACAGACAAAATATCAGGAGATAATTCCCTAGCCCTCTTTGATGGGGGTGGATGAGAGCCTCTAATCAGGGAAAGAAGATCACCAGCCATCTTTACCAACTGGGACTGAGGCACAGGAGGGGAGACGATGCCTGCTTGTGAGTAGGTTTGCGGCAGGAAGGTTTGCTAAAAATCCGGAGGGACACAGGAGGCCTAGCAAGTGCAGAAGTCTGAACTAAGGTAGCCGGTCTGGTTCTGGTCTCATGTCGAAAAGAAGAGGCGTCAAAAGCCGGTACCTGCAATGTGGCTCTGGACACATCTGAGGCAGCGACAGACGGAGGGTCTGAAGATGAAATAGCAGCCTGCGGCATGGAGGACTCTGTAAAGGTCTCAGCAGAGGCTTGCGGCTGAAAATCTGCATACTGCAGGGGCTGCAAAAGCACTTCACTGACTACCACTGTGCTGACGACTAATTTCACCGGTGCGTTGTCAGCAGATTTAGCCCTAGGCCTGTTGCGGTCCTTGTCTTTGTGTTTCCTAGGTATATCCGAAGTTGGGAGACCAGAAGACACCATACCGATGAACTTAGGCCAGATTCCAAAATGCTTATACAGAATCTTAGCTCTATGACGTATGGTACGTGGGTTAAAGGAAGCACAGAGATCGCAGTTAGGGACGTCGTGATCAAGGCCCAAACAAGTTATACAAAAGGAATGGAAATCACTGTGTGGAATCTGTTTTCCACAGGCAAGACAGTTATTAACTTTATCTGACATTCATTAAAGCAAGAAAAGAGGATCCCCAACGGGGTACTTATCTGAAGGCATCTTCAAATTGGTAGTCAGAAAGCAAAACAAAGGTAAATGGCCGACTGGCACTAGTGCGAATTGCATCTGCTTCAAGCTCCATGGCAAGAAAGACTGAAGAAATGGTGTCTGCTGCCTCCCTTTATACCTGATGTTCTGACATCAGTTTTACAACTGGCGGCAGCCGACGTCATATACCAAGGACTCTAGTATTCGGGATGACTGTGGGCTACCGGGAGCCTGATAACCCATATATGAGGACTGCAACAGTGAAACATGAAGAACATCTGCACTAAGGACAATTAAGTCAGAGAAAGCAGTAGGCTCAGATCAGGGCACAGCAAATATGATAAAGATGTTGGGTGATATAGGAGAGAAATCGCTACTGAAGGTACTCATAGTAGTATGGAGAGAATAGCACATCCCAGATATGGTATCTTCTGGTCTCCCAGATGTTGGAGAATAAGCATACTAGTGCTAGTGTTCAAAAACGAAGGGGACATTCAGAACTGTGGGCAGTACAGACGTATCAAACTCCTGAAAGTTCTGGAGAAGGTGGCTGATAAATGAATACACACAATAGTAAAAAGTAAGATGGAAAATGAGCAGTTTGGATTCAGACCAGGATGAAGTACAAATGAAACAACGTTTACTGTGAAACAGATACTTTAGAAGAAACTAAAATGAGGAAAGCATATGACAAGGTCCCAAGAAAGTTGATTTTGGCAGTCCTGTGGTGGTTTGAAGTCCCAGAAACATTGGTAAAATTAGTGCAAGCTATGAATCTAGTACGAACAGTGTTCAGCCTAATAGAGGAGTTCCCAGTGAGAATGAGTGTGCATCAGAGTTCAGCTGTGAACCCACTGCTGTTCATACTGCTCATGGACTACATTAGCAAACAGGATGGAGGGGCCATATCAACAACGTTCCTCTTTACAGGCAATATGGCATTACAGACAGACTCTGAACAAGAACTTCAGCAAAGGACAGGGAAATGGATGCAAATCTGAAAGTACACGGGATAAAACTGAGTACAGATAAGACAGTTGTAATAGCAGCATATATGGAAAAATGAGTAGAAGCTGAGAACTGAGATAGAAGGGAAATAACTGAGCAGGTTAACAGCTGAGGAGTGGTTGAGGAGAAGGGAAGTCTGAATGAGGAGGTTAAATCGAAAATCAGAGGGGCTACAGCCAATTGTCACAATGTGTCAGGTTTAGTGTATGACAGAAGAATGTCAATGAAGTGGAGAAGTGAAGTGTACAAAATGGTGGTGCAACCCATACTACTTTATGGTACAGAAACCTGGGCAGTAAAGGCAAAGCAGTTGATAAAAATACTGGTGATGGAGATGAAGCGCCTGAAATGGGTGGTAGAATGCACAATGTGGGACAGATGAAGACATGGGGAATGGGGACCTAAGAGCAGAAACCAAAGGAGCTCGACTTGCAGAAAAAGTCAAAGAGAACAGATTATGGTGGTTCAGGAACATGTGTAAAAAAAACAGAAAACAATCTGGTGAAGAAGATTTGGGACAGACAGGAAAGGGCAAAACAACATCCAGCAAAGAGGTGGATGGATATTGAGAGAGAATACCTGCAACAGTCAGGCATGAGTGTCAGAGAGGGTAGGAGAGTAGCACTGAATACAGAGAGATGGTGATAATTGACATGACACCCAAACCCTATGTATAAAATGGTGACATGACACCCGAACCCCATGTATAAAATGGTGACATGACACCCGAACCCCATGTATAAAATGGTGACATGACACCAGAACCCCATGTATAAAATGGTGACATGACACCCGAACCCCATGTATAAAATGGTGACATGACACCCGAACCCCATGTATAAAATGGTGACATGACACCCAAACCCCATGTTGGTGACATGACACCCGAACCCCATGTATAAAATGGTGACATGACACCCGAACCCCATGTATAAAATGGTGACATGACACCTGAACCCCATGTATAAAATGGAAAAAGGGAGATGATGATGATGCCGATGACTACAACCAGTAAACTTCACTAAAGCATATTACATGTCCTATGTACATTAGTAGTGTCACCTGAAAACCTTTATTAATAAAAAATGTTTTCATCAAATTTTCAAATGAATAGTAGCCAGCTGTAGAAAAAAGAAAGTAATGCATTTATATAACATGTTATGCATAATGTATTATAATGACATCCCAAACATAAGCTAGCTTACCATTCCATATGTTGGGTACAAAATATCAAACCAGTTCTTTTACATCTGCTTTCATAATTTGAAGAATACAAAATATTGTACCAGAGCTGGTAAAATCTACATTCTTCCTCTTCCCTCATTTTAACTCTGTATAAACCTGTTTTCAAGCAACACTCGACAACAAAAAAGTCACAGTTAGTGATATTAAGATACTCTGTCATTGATGGCAATATTAAATGGCCTTTAAACAGACCTCCAAATAATTTCTGACAGTATTAATATATTATGACCATGGACTGGAAAATGTCACTCTGCATCTGGTCTTGGTTTGCTTTGTTACAGAAAATAAACAGGCACCTGTCACCCACACAAGAGGAAAATTCTGTGTGGAATCTGTGCAGACCCTGTGGCATACGACAATAAAACCTTGCCTATACCCCAATGGGCCACTTTCAAATAGCTGTACAGGTAGCTGAAACAGTTACCTGGGAATGGTGAACAGAAGCAGTCAATGTAGTCTTGTCCATGCTGTGGGAGGAAGATGGTCCAGACCAGTGGTGCTCTGGAACAGGGTGATTCCATGCTGCATAAAGCAGAAGGAAAGGCGTGTATGTATGATGCACATATACATTTCCCGAGGAAGAAGCCAAGTAAGCTTTATAGTTACGCACAGGTGGGGGATGGTTATAGCCATCCCACAAAGTATGACAGCATAATCTCAGCTTCCGACCCTTATATCACATGGGAAAAAATGAGCCCATAGGCTTTCTCCTTGGTCAGGGAACAATCCAGGCTCACATCCCCTGGGAAGAAAGAAAGATAAAAAGAAAATGGGTCTACATGGAGAGGGGAGGATACAGTCAGGGATGGAGTTAAAAAAGCTATGTAGCTTATTATAGAGAAGTGCTTAGTACAATAGTCAGCAAAGCCAAAGCCTGGGTTTCAGTCTTAGCAGGACCTAACTATGTGATTTTTCAGTCTCAGTAGCGCCTAACTGAGATACAAAAGAAGTTATTCAAGTTCAATTTCTTCGATATATGTCACTTTCTTGCTAAAATGCTTTTAAACACTGCCATATATGTATGTACCTCACTGTCATATATGTATGCACCTCACAAGACATCTACAACAACTGAAAAGGCCACAGAAATACCTCAAAAAGAGGATTACTGGCCTCAAACAGATGCCCTACACAGACTGTCTCAAAAAACTCCAACTTTACTCCATTACATATCGCCTACTCAGAGGTGATCTCTGCCTAACATACAAAGCTATGTCAAACCCAGAGCTGTTGGGCATGCTCCACTTAAAGAAATCCCAATCCCTCCGAGCTACACGCTCTAGGGACCTAAACCTTGTCACCACAATAAACAGAATATGCTGGAGGGATAGATTCCTGTCCTAGAGACTTCCCATACTCTAGAACAGGCTACCCATCTATGTCAAGCAAAGTTCCTCATTAGCACTCTTCAAGAAAAATCTTGATGATTGGATGGGAAATAGGAAATTCACCCCGAAGATCACCTCTGTGGCTCTGCTCGACAGGGGCACAGGAAAATTATTTTCTTGGGTGGAGAAAGCCAGGGTACCTTTTTGGCTAGGCTTATATAGGCCCTAAGGCCAATAGCCTAGTACCTTTCTATAAACCTATGAAACCTGTTTCTTCCAGAAACTCACTTAATTAATGCTTTCCATAAAACATATCATAGGGAAGAACAATGAATATCCAAGTAATTTTCCGGTGAAATTACAACTGCTAAAAACTATGGCCAAACAATGTGGCAACAGATGAACCCCTCCCTCCTTTCAAATGCAACGTACTCGGAGATCCAATAAGCAAGTTATATAGGGGAGAAAGGGTCTCTACTACACGAGGTTAAGGGATTTATTCCCTCTTCCCACTTCCTCCTTTTCCATTTGCATTGAAGTTCTCTCATTTTGAAACCAAGTAAGCAAAACATTTTTGATGAACTGACATTTTGCTGAACTGCAATCGACCATACATGGAATGAATGTCCTATAGTAATAATAGTAAAGGAAATACTATTTTACAGTGGATATAAAAAGTGTACACACCCCTGTTAAAATGCCAGGTTTTTGTAATATAAAAAAATGAGACCACAATAAATCATTTCAAAACTTTTCCCACCTTTAATGTGACCAATAACCTGTACAATTCAATTATAAAACAAACAAATCTGTTAGGGGAAATATAAAAAAATCAAAAATGTACAATAGGCTAGTTGCATAAGTGTGCACACCCTTAAACTAATACTTTGTTGAAGCACCTTTTGATTTAATTACAACATTCAGTCTTCTTGGATACACACCTGCGATCAATTAAAGAGACTGATTAACCCCAAATAAAGTTCAGTTGTCCTAGTAGGATTTTCCCTGACATTTACTTAGTTGCCTGCTACAGCAAAAGCCATAGTTCACAGAGAGCTTACAAAGTATCAAAGGGATTTCATTGTTGAAAGGTATCAGTCAGGAGAAGGGTTCAAAAAAATTTCCACAGTATTGGATAGTCCATGGAACACAGTGAAGACAGTTATCAAAAAGTGGAGAAAATATGGGACAACAGTGACATTGCAACAAACTGGACATCCCTCCAAAATTGATGAAAAGACAAGACAAAAACTGGTCAGGGAAGTTGCCAAGAAACATAAGCATCACTGAAGGAGCTGCAAGAATTTTTGGCAAGTACTGGTTGTGTACAAGAATCTCCCGTATTCTCCATATGTTTGGACTATGGGGTAGGGTTGCAAGACGGAAGCCTTTTCTTAAACAGAAAAACATCCAGGCCAGGCTAAAATTTGCAAAACAATGCATCAAGTCTCCCAAAAGCATGTGGAAAAATATGTTATGATCTGATGAGACCAAGGTTGAACTTTTTGGCTACAATTCCAAAAGGTACATTTGGCGCAAAAATAACACTTCACATCACCAAAAGAACACCATCCCCACGGTGAAGCATGCTGGTGGTAGTATCATGCTTTGGGGTTGCTTTTCTTCACCTGGAACTGGGGCTTTCATCAAGGTGGAACAGCTCCAAACACCAGTCACTTTTGGCCCAAAACCTTCAGGCATCTGCTAGAAAGCTGAAGATGAAGAAGAATTTCACCTTTCAAAATGACAATGACCACAAGCATACATCCAAATCAACAAAAGAATGGTTTCACCAGAAGAAAATTAAAGTTTTGGAATGGCCCAGCCAGAGCCCAGACCTAAATCTAATAGAAAATCTGTGGGGTGACCTGAATAGGGCTCTGCACAAGAGATGCCCTCACAATCTGACAGATTTGGAGAGCTTTTGCAAGGAAGAGTGGGCAAATATTGCCAGGTCAAGATGTGCTATGCTGAAAGACTCCTACCCAAGAAGACTGGCTGCTGTAATTAAATCAAAAGGTGCTTCAACAAAGTATTACTTTAAGGAAGCATTTGCACACTTACACAACCAGCTTATTGTACTTTTTTATTTTTTATATTTTTCCCCTAACAGATTTGTTTGTTTTTCAATTGAATTATACAGGTTATAAGTCATTAAAGGTGGGAAACGTTTTGAAATTATTTATTGTGGTCTAATTTTTTTATATCACAAAAACCTGGCATTTTAACAGGGGTGTGTACACTTTTTATATCCACTGTATATACTATTTTATGCAGACATGCACAATCTAGCAGTAACGTTACTGGTGTAAATTCAGTCATGGTGGAAGAAAACATGAACACAGGAAATAGATCCTGGGCTTCCTCCTTTAATAAATGAAAAGCAGCTAAGCTGTACCCACAAATTAACTCCTGCTCCAATCCCTATTTAATTTTATTTATATGTCAGTTATATTTCAGACAGAGTTGTAAAGTCAGAGTAGATTTTTTTTTTGTGACAAAATAAATGTATATTCGGATGCTTAATATTAGTCTTAGCAATTCATGCATAACCGCTACCATTCACCTCATTTACAGTGTTTATATCACTCATGCAAGCCTACATTATTCATTTACCATTTAAATTTGCAGTGACCTTACGTGACTATGTTAACACAGTACTGAGGCATTCAGAATGGTTAATTGTAGCACTACATATCTAAAACTGAAACAGGCAGTAATGATGTCATGTGGTCTGAAAAGAAAGAAAGTGCTGATGAAATACATAAAGGGATTATTATAACTTAATTAAACATGGGATAATGCATTAAAATACAGTGGTTTCATATCACATCTGTAATACAGACTATACTTAGAAATCAAAATGTAAAATAATGCACTGGTGTGCCGCTGATGAAGTTAACAGTCATGCTTAACATCTCTGAGATGCGCTTATCTGAAAAAATTATTTTGATATTGAGCATCCCTGTAACCATAACCTGTAGTGCAAACACAGAACTAAATAATGATACAAAACTGAAATGTATTAAACCAAAAACCAGAACAATAAGTATAAACTACTAAGAACTGATTGTCTCATTGACCAAAAATTACCATGAGGTGGAATGTGAGAAATGGAAGAAATGCACCATTAACTGTATCACATGGTGTTTCAGACAGTATCCTGCAGAAAGAAAACAGATTATTTACAGTATATTTGCATCGGCTTCATTACGCATCTCAGTGGGCTTTTCCAGCGGATTTTGGTGAAAGGTTGCTCCTAGACAGAAAGCCCTAATTTATGACCACCATTAAAAGGGTATTACTCATACCCTCTTCATCGTTGCCTGGCTTTTCCCCAAGCTGCAGATTAAAACAAGTAGATGCATAACCAAAGACATCTAGGATGGACAGACTCAAAGAGATGACACAAGGGAAAAAAAAAACTTCCTTCTGCTGTGGAGTCTCTCTTTAATACTCACAGATATGGTGAGCAAAACAAAGTGCTGTCTTACTTACAAACTGTTCCTCTTTGGTCTAGTGGTAGGACTTTTAAATTTAAGTAGGAGGTATGTGAGTTTGAAACTGTCTATTCCAATCTTTGGGTTGGGAGGGTGGCCTAATGGTTAAGGTGTTTGCCTTGTAAGCACAAGGTGTAGGGTTTGAGTCTCTCAAGGGATAATTGGCTAGGCTTAAAATGGCTCACAAGAGCAGTTAGCTTAGTACTAATCTATGAATTTCTATATATACAAAGGCTCCTCCAAATGATCATTACTCAAAGGACAGAGTTCTAGACAGTACCACAACAATAAATTATGTAAATAAACAGAAAAACAACAGGAAAGGCATAGCTTAAAAATTCAGGCAAAGATGTTCGGAAGGACAGCCCTCATTGGCACTCCTCAGTGCCACGACAGCCCTCATTGGCTCTCCTTCTCAGTGCCACACCAATGGAACTGTATGAAATACAAACAACATCACATGCTAGAAAGGAGATCTAATGCCTAAAACATTTCAAATGCTGACTCTGTCACCACTGACATATTTTGTTGACAGGTGCATAAAGCTGAAAATGATGTCCCTGAATTAAGATCTGTAAGCATTCATTGAAGTCTGCATGCATCCAGTTCAACGGTCCTGCTTCTTATGAGGTCTACCATGTCTATGCTTGACAAAGAACACAAATGATGGTTCCCCTGCTTAAAGGGTACATTATAGGACAATTACTACATGAGAAACTTTCAACATCTGGACAAATTGGCTGGTGGTCAAATTAGTTACCATGTTAAAAAGAAAAAAGAGTCAGACAAAGAGACGCTAGCTCTTCTAAAATGTTTAACAGTTTCCTATTTTCAACACCCTCAAGTGCAGTTCACGTGCAGTCATTCTCATGACTGAAGTAATGTCCATCAAAATAATTTTTCAGGCCATATATGCAAGGTTTGGTATGGGCCTACTCTTAAGGCAGCAGGGAACAAAAATTAACATACACTGCGTGGGTTCAGCAATGAGTTGGAAACAGTAACATTTGCTCTCTCTAGGATATTGTTAGACTATATTGAGTGATGTGTGCACATGAGAGGTAGACATGGCTGAGAGTTACACCTTTAGAGATATGTACCACAAACTATACATAAAGAAGTCTCTTAGACAGTCACCAGAGTCAAGATATCCCTACAGAGCATACCCTATGAAAAGCCTGGCAAACACAATATTTTCTAGTTGACTGAATTTATAGATATGGCAGAGTCCTTCTGTCACCCCCACCCCCACCCCAAGACTTTACAGCACATTACATCTCACTGACGGCAGAAGGAGATAAGAAGACTGAGAAGTACATGTTTTAGATACATTTAATACTCAATCAACTCTACATTCCTGTTTTTTTTTAACACTCACCTTGTCTCACTCTCTCTCTCTCTCTCTCTCTCTGTTCCATAGCTTCTTGATCCCCCCTGGATTCCCACTCCACTACCCTTTCTATCAGTCTATTTACATGGGGCTATAGCTATTTCCATGAACAACTTTCACAGATCAGAGAAATATTTAGTCCTCAAAATCTGCTGTCTGTCTCCCCATCCTCTCACCTACATGTTCTTGGTGACCTTTTCAAACCTCACTGAGATGATTCTGTTCAACTATGTCATGTCCTGGTTACAGCTATGCACTTTTCTCTCCATTGTGTGTACCTTTCTGGTCACTTCCTTCACAACCTGTCCCCAGAAATGCACAAAGTACTTAATTGGTGGCCTGACCAGAGCCTGATGCAGTAGGAAAATTGCCTCTTTGCTTCTGAGTTGATCCACCTGAGGATACATTCCAGCATACCAGTACTCTGTTGGTGGCAGTCACTCTCATTTCACCCTCCTCCTGGTGGATGTGCCAGGTCTGAACAACATACCCGATTTGTTTCCTGCTCTGTTATTCATAATTTCCCCTCCCATGAACTGCCATGTCACATAAAGGTTTCTATGGCCAGAGTGTGGTACTGTCCATTTACCTACAGTGACCTTCAGCAGCCACATTTTATTTTACTTTGTCAACCCTTTAAGATTGTTCCTTAGTCTCTTCCCATATCATTAGATGCTGCACCTATCTTTTTGCCATCAGCAAGGAGCTTTGTTCTGTTCTAAATTCTATCAGGTATGTCTAAAACACAATGAACAGTGGTGGACACAGGATAGACCCCCATGGTACTCCGTTATTCATTTAATGATGATATTCTCTCTGTCTCCACAACTGTATTTGCCCTACCATTTGCCTGTAATGTAATCCCATTTCTTAGCCTTGGTATAGTCTCAAACTCACCAATGTTTGCAGACGTAATCAGCATGAGAAGAAGTCAAAGGCCTTGCTGAAGTCCAGAAAAGCCATGTCTCCAGGTACTCCCCTGTCACGTCCTCTTTATACTCAGTCATAAACCTGGATCCAGCTGATCTCACAGCTTCTTCTGGTTATGACCCTTATGTTTCTCATTGTCCAGGAGACTGCTGATCCCTAAGGAAGCAAACAGCCTTGTCCTACATGCTGATGGAACCCTTCATGGCCCAAAACTTCAACCAAATCGCACTACCTCTATACCATGGAGATCAGAATCTTCCAGTCTGCTCCTCCAGGATTCATATCTCTTAGGACTGTAACCCTCTACTTCCTGCCATGCTCCTTCTTGTTCCTGTCCTCCAGTCACATATAATTCTCCCATAATGTGTCTTAGGATCAATAAAGTACAACAATTCACCAGTATTCCCCCTCCTCCTCCAACACCTCTATCTTAATAAACAGGGTGCCTAATGCAGGATCCAACCTGACACCCTTTTCTGCCCCCTTTACAAAGTGGTCTTCTTCCCCTATGACTCACATTTGATGGCATCCATTTATGCTGATAATTACTCCATCTCCATTTGCCACTCCCTTCTCTGTCACACAACCTATATCTAAGCACCTCCACATTTCATTCTCTCACTGGGCCATGTTTTTTTGATACCAGCAATGTCCACTCTCCTCTCCTGCATCACTGTAGCTCACCATCTTCTTCCCTGGCACAGTAAGCTAGCTAGATATATCTCTCGCTATCCATACATTTGTTTACCATGTAAGTGAACTGAGAAAAGGTTTCAGCAAACTGGTCCTCTATAGATAATGCAAAAGTCACCCGAGGGCTATCAGGACAACCCTTGGATTCTCATGAGGTCTTTCATTTGAGCATCAATGCAACTTGTAGTACCCCCCATGTGGTATATCTGGCTATGTGCCAGTTATGTAACAAATTCTATGCTGGTAAGACCGATAGAATAAGAGAGCATATCTATCATACTAAAAGGAATAGCATGTTTATTGCTCTTGCAAAGCATGTGTCCGAGACAAGTGAAAGACATAGTTTTAAATTTATGGTCTTAGGCAGATGTTATGAGAATAAGAGGGGGGGTGATATTAGAGCTAGAACTGAACAGATAGAGGCAAACTGGATTGTGAGGTTGAGGGCTGTTGTAGGACATGACTTAAATGACCATGTGCAAATGAGACCTATTTTAAAGAAATAGACCATTGCGTAGGTGATGTTTTTAAATGTTATATGTGTACATATTTTTCTGTATTTGCATTTGATGGTGCATATTGTTAAATGTATACATTTTTTTATATGTTTTTAGAAGCATTTTTCTTTAAATAGTTAAATGGTACTGTCATGTGATTTGTTTGTTTGTTTGTGTCTTTCGGCTTTTCCCGGTTAGGGGTCGCCACAGCGGAACTCCGGTCTGCTAACGATTGGCAGTAGATTTTTACAAACTGGCTTGCCAGGCCTAATGCACAACCTTCAACGAAGAAACGCCCATTCACGCATGTCACTACACAGAAGACGCTCTAACTGAGAATCGAACGGGCAATGTCTAACTGTGAGGCAACAACGCTACCGCAGCACCACCACCACCGCAGTTACTGTCATGTGATTTGTGATAGTACAAAAATGGGTGATTTAGCAACAATGTGGATACACCTGAAGAAGCATTTAGTGAAAGCGCTTGTGTCAATAAACAGCTGTGTTGGTTGAAGAAACTGGAGCCTTGCCTTTGCTTTTTTTCTGCATTTATCCTTGGACCTTTGTTGGCTTACTGTAGGAGCACCTGGATTTTGTTGGCTTTGTTTTTTCATTAATTCAAAGTATGCTTGTTTATAACATACTCTAAGGTTTAGAAAACCTAGAGGTAATTAGGCATACACATACTGGAGTTCTCCCTCTACATGGAAGCATATCCACCCACAGACAAGCAAACTCTTCAAATCAGTGTCAGCAAACTGGTCACCACTAATATACCAAAACCACTTTTAGAGCCATGCTGTTGTTCAATGCCCAAAACAAGTTTTCAATGGCTGCCTCCATATTGTAATATGGTAGATAAAAAGATGTCTCACTAGAAAGATGAGTACAGTTTCAGTTGTAAGAATATGTGACACATTTTATAGGCTGCAAATTACAGTACTGGAAAGATGAGCATAGTTTCAACTGTAAGAATATGTGACACAGTTTACAGGCTGCACTTAGTTGTTAAAATGCATATGGTGATCCAAGGGTTCCTAGAGGTCTTGTTGTTACAGTATAACACTGTACCCACCAATACAATGGCACAGAATGTTATGGTGATCGAAAATTTTACAACCTCACCCACTGTAACATCTTGATTGATTCCGGTAGGCATTTTGGTTAGTTCTACAGGGAATGCTGCACCCTTAACCCCACTCTCTCCTTTAAAATAAAGGTTCTTCATGGAGAATTACAGAGGACAGTAGTATTCCTTACAAATGGAACTAAAGAAATTCTCAGTGTCTGACAACAGCACAATACAGGAACCTGCAATTACAGAGAACACTAGGTCTTACATAATGACATCAGTAGGTATTCTGGACTGACAGTTATGTAAGGTCCAGTGTCCAATGTGCTACATAATTACTGAAGCCTTGAGTCAAGTGTGGACCAATGTGGACATCCCATCTCAGCAAGGGAAAAGGAAGCCTTTACAGAATGAAAGAGAAGCTATCACGAGCTTTATTTCCATCCACCTACAAATAATGTTAGATAGAAGGGGTAGAAATTAAAGAACATTCATGTCCTGGGTGTGCTGTGACCATTGAACCTTCACTGTCCACTGAAGCATCTTACTGTGCAATCTGCTATGCAGAATGGCCACTATACCAGCTGCGATGAAACCCATCAGGTTTAAGTGCAGGGAGGCAATAATTTTGGTGACCAAGCTATGCGCTAAACTGGGAATCAAAAAATAACTCTGTTTAGAGGAAGAAGTGATTTCTATATGTTGGTATCCACCATGTCCCTAATAAGTAAATAAACACTGAAAAGGACTAAACATTTGACTTTCCATGGCTGATAGATACCACTTCAAATTCCAAGAGGAACTTATAGGAAGCTAAGGAATTGTTCAGTTCCACTTTAGAAGTGGCTGCCATCAGAAAGTCATCCAAGTATGTGGTGACCAAAATACTTTTTACTTGGGCATTTTGTCAAAGACCACTCCACCCATCTCTGTATATTGATAATTTTTCATTGTCGGACTCCAGTGCCTGGGGTGTATAGAAACCTTTTAGTCCACAAAATGGCATCTCTTTTCTAGGAACAATGCAAATAGCTAGTCCCAGAATTCTCACTTCTTGACACACATTCAAAATAAGGTAATACCTTTAACCAAAGCATAAGAAAATAAAATGGTATAAAGTTATAAACTTGTAACACATTTGTCTCTTCTACCACAAAGTGCAGCTGAGGAACCCCTAAACCACCCCCCATACCAGACTATTTATTGACTTCATCATGACCTGACATCACAAGCCTGATACAGCAAATAGGGCTTGAAAGAACAGAATTTTAACCTGCCCTCAGAATGTATGATCTTGATGTAGGGATGTGAGACTCGGTGTATGGGGAACATGCCTACAACATAAAAAAATAATGTAATTTACAGTGTGTTTACTGAGTCAGTCTCGTATCATTACATCTCAGTGAACTGAGACACGACAACATGTACACAACCACAATCATAATAAGGAGAAGGGGTATGATAAAACTAATCCATTGCACAAGGATCTCCTGGAAAGACAGTTACCCCTTTCTCCAACATATTATACTTGTGGTCTGAAAACAGTTAATTTGAAATTATACTCGATGGGCTGATATCATCAATTCGGTGCATTTCAAAAAATGGCATACTGTCAGCCAATGCCTAATCATGTTTCTTTTCTTTTCTTCTTTCTCTAAGTAATTATTTAAGAACCCCATTGGCTATACAGCACTGTCATACTTCAAATGCTGCAATGCGGATGGGTAGTTAACTGCATTTTATTCCAGAATGCTAACTTTAAACAGTGCTTGTTATAAAGTATGCTAGACAGTTTGCAAATTTGTGACAAACTGATTTCACGTACAATTGAAGCTACAACTGCCGTTTCTTTTTTTCTGATGAAATAATTTACTGTTGGTGTCATAAATACAAAACTTAGTGAAAAACAAATGTCATATGATAACAATACAAGTGATGAGAATCGTGGTACTATCATAACAGTCATCAGTATGAGTTGCAGATTTAATAGCCTATTTTCCCTTAAAAAGATGTAAGACAATCTAAATATTCTATCAGAAATAAAGCACAGTTTTTGACCTTTACCTCTATAAAGGAAGTTGAAATACATCATTCAAAAGGTTACATTCCATAATTAATGGGATTCAGAACAAATTCGGCCTCTGCAGTCAAGAGGTCACCTAAGGTCCTGGAGTAGTGTAGTGAGGCAAACACGTGTTTTCAGATTTTCTACATATGAAAACCACAAGGAGGGCTAAATGAAGAAGGGTTATTCAGAAAATTATCTTGTTTTCTTTAATAACTGGGTAGTACTGCCATGATAGGGTCTGACTACATATTTCTAATACCGGTACCAATTTACTCTTCTTTACAACAGACTCTGTATGTTCATGCAGGTTACTCACGTGAAACTGAAAACCACCCCTCATCCTTGACAGGTTCAAACAACCACATGCCTGACATACTGTATTTTTCAGATTAAGCTTGACAGGGAGCTATCAGAAGTCACTGTTCTGGGGTTAACAATGACCATGGCCACTACTATGAAACTCAGGCATATGGTAAGATTTTCATAGTTCACGCAAGATTCACAACTAAAATGCAGCTTCCTTAAGTTTAGACAAAGTAAAACATCATATATGACAACTTCCAGTGAAATAACTCAGAAAGCTGCAAATATTATTGGCAACTGTGATGGTCTTATGCAAGTTACAAGGGATACAATCCATCAAACTTTAAATAGACATCCTAGATTTAATAGGATGCACTGCTTAGAAAGCAGTAACTACGAAACAAGAAAGTATAAATCTGTAGAAAGATCCAAGCATCAAATGTGATCTAGGAAAGCAAGTTTTTAACATATAGATTTAGCACTCAGAACAGATGAGTGTGTCACATTTAGTGGACTGCTCAAATTTTATAAAACAAATTAATCTCAACTTTCAGAAAATACCAGCATATTAATCAGAAGCTGATCTACTGACATGAAGTTTCCTCAATAAGAAATTTCAAGTTATTGTCTCTTATAAGGCTGGTCAGTAAGAAAGTATTATAACATTTCTCTGTCAGAGTCCTTTAATATAAAGACCAAGATGGTAGTACAGCACATCTACTTTCACCTGTGCCAGGTAATCATACATTTCACCAACGATTGTTACATGCTTTTAACTCCCAATGATTACAGAAGGACTTCTGCAAACCTTGCTTTTAGCCATGGAGAGGAGTGGTTGTTAACTACAAGATGTAATGACCAACAATAATTAAAAAAAAAATTCCACTTATTTCTTTCAAGTATGTTCATCTCAGAGCATCAGCAATGTTTTCTAGATTCATACATCACAGTAATACTTATTTATTTATTTATTTACTGATGTTTCATTGTCAGGAAAGTTCGACTTGGTAGGTGGCCATTTTGAGCAGAGGCCCAGGGAGAAAAGCTCCAAAGTATTACAATAACATTATAAGAACAATAATTTTACAATCTTTAAAAAATATTACAAAAATGCTTACCATTTAAGTAATTATACCAAACTGCACATAATGTGATAACATTTGTTAAAAATAGATACAATCATGCCTTTCAACTTCTGAGCACAAGAAATCTGAACAAAGCCTTAAATAATGGGAGGACAAAGGCCCACAATAGGGACAAATTTTAAATATTGCTCCTATAAATTTAGAAAGTTGCTAGAATAACATAATTTTTGTTTGCATGTGTTTCCTGAAGGTTGTGAAGTCTGAAACTCAAATATATTACTATTTAGTGAATTTAATACACGATGATTTGACTCAACGCCACACATTTTATGAGCAACTGACCAAAAATATGAGCCAAAAAGTTGGACATTCTGTGAAAATCTGGACAGTTGAGAGGTATAGGTACAACTTACATGATGCTGATGTAATATTTAGATAGATTTTAGCCAGTTTAGAGAAATTAAAAGTAAGTGACTCTATTACAAACAGACACTGCTATATGAAATGACAGGAAAAAAACAGGGTTATGTATACTTACAGTCTGGGCAGAGAAACTGACTAAAGTAAGGAAGTGAGTAAAGAAGAGGTAGTAAGGACATGTAAGGTATTAATAATTACTTGTTAATATTATATAATTCTAAAGGCTCAATATCATTTGTTGAAGTCTCAGTGATGTCTGATACATCAGTCACTGAAAATCTCTCTGATCGGGCCTATAATCTTATTCTATCAGCATGCTGCAGCTGTAAATATATTTATAAGACTTTTCACAAATATACACAATGGCCAGCAGTTTCTTTCTATTTGTGCAGATCATGGTTGTGCATCAATGTATTATAGGATGTTTCTCCTTTAGTAGTACGGCCCTAAGCGGCATCCACAAGCAGAATTGGCTTACTGATGTCATAATACTACCAGCTTCTGTAACCAACTCCTTCAAACTTGCAAAGCAGTT
Organism: Protopterus annectens; assembly: GCF_019279795.1. NCBI lineage: Eukaryota > Metazoa > Chordata > Ceratodontiformes > Protopteridae > Protopterus > Protopterus annectens. Next base: position 1,794,797,477 of record NC_056726.1, on the reverse strand, counting down.
TTGATGTGTGACTCCCCAGTATCATTCAACATTTTTTCAAGACATTTTTGCAACATTTACATTTTGGATAAATTAGGTATGAACTTTACAAAGTATTGAATCATTCCCATGAAACTTTCCAATGCACCTTTGTTCCATGTGCACCACAGCCTTGACTTTTGTGCCTGAGCTATATTCCATGATCCTTGAACATATGGCCAGTGTATAGAGTTCACAGCTATTTGCTATCTGGATTTGGCTTCACATTATCATGCTACACTTTCTGCATCAACTTTCCAGTCCATCCATAGTGTTTGTAATGGCTTTTTAGAAGACCTCTGAGGTTGAAAAGATCTCAAAATGCATACTGAAGAACTGATACTATTTCAGAGGTGTGTTACACATTTTTTAACACCTTTTTTAATTATCACTTAAGAGATAGGCAAACATGTATTTATATAAAAGAAAACAAACCGTATTAACATATTTACATTTGCAAACATTACACATCACATATATTCTTTTGTATAATTATCATTAATTGAACATTACATGAATTGGTCAATTCCTACCTTCCTTAAACCTCACTCCTACTCCAAAACATTATACTGCATGTACTGTTCTCTCAGTTTCTATTTTCTTTCTTATTTAATGTCTCATAGGTTCATAGCCATGTACTAGACTAGCTACCCTTGTGGGCAATTTTAAGCCTAGCCAATTTTCCTTTCGAAGGTCACAGGCCATTTTAAGCCTAGACAATTTCACTTTCAAAGGTGAGAATCAAACCTTGTATGTTGTGTCTGTGAGATAAACAACTTAACCATTATGGCTACCCTTTACTCCTGTCTTTTTCTAAAGATCCCACTTCCAGTTCTTTTATCTCATCTACAATATTCAATACTTCAAATACTGTTGATTTAGACTTTAATTTTCATTTTCTAGTAATGTTTTTGGGTCTATATCATAATATCAAAGTGTTAAAAGTTTGAATCACTAAACTTCGAACTTTAATGATCGAACCTTTAATACTTCGAATGTCAAAAAACCCAAACATTTTAAGCCCAAAACAAACAAAAAAAAACCACTCAATGCAGGGTGTCAAGCCCCCCTGCACCCCCTACGAGGGGGGCTGCACCCCCAACACCTTCCACTACTTAAATATACCAACTCCAAGATTGCACTACAGTGCAGTAAAGGGAAATCTTCCCTTCTCGCACTCTATGGCAATCTCTGTTATATGATTCGAGGTTTTAAAACTTCAATCATTAAAGGTAGGCCTTTAGTGATTCAAAGTTTTAAACCTTCGAACATATGATAGGAACCCATGTTTTTTTGGCAGCCACCAGAACTTACTATGTCTCGGCAATTCAAATCCCGTATACTAGCTCAGAAAATAATTTCCTTAGTGACACACATTTTCTCACCTAATATTTCTAACAGAGTACTCTGTAGGGAATTTTTAAAGTCTACCAACCCATCGCACTTCAAAATCATATGCTCCCAGTTATCTCTTTCTTCTCTATCACACCTCCAACATTTGCAATCTACCTGAAGAAAAATTATTTGGAGTCTGCTTGGGGTAATAAAAAAATGCTTAAGCAAACACTTCCAAGCAAAAATCCTAAATCTTCTAGATTTTGTTGCATATTTGGGAGTCATACATATGTCCTCCCAGTCTTTCTTTGTGAATTGTTTCTCCAATCTCTGTTTCCAATATTTTTAACCTCCTCAAATTGATTCCTATAGATTTCAAGCAACATTTATATGCCCTACTAATTATCCCTTAATAACAGCAACTTCTGTTCTAGATGCAACTAAAAACTGCATTAGAGCTTTCTCTTTGCCTATACTCTGATATCAATCCCTGATAGGAATGGCAGTCTCTAGTCTGCAGCCAAAATGTCTTCTTGGCATCTTCACATTCTGTTACATTTCCCTCTCTAGTTACTTGCTCCCAATATCACAATTCATTTGCCAGTTTTCTCTAGTAAATTCCAGTGCCTCTTGCCTACTCTCTGTATCCCTTATTGTAGTCATCTTCCTCAGAAAAATCTCCTTTTTCCACTCTCATCTTGGCTTAATTCTTAGAATCATACCTCTCAACCTGGAAACATCAAAAATCTGGACAAGGCCCATAAAAAATAGGTACAAATCTATACGCTGGTTAATGTCTAATTTGCATACATAATTATGTAACCCCCACCACTCCAATGGAATTATGAGATACCAACTTTTAAATGCAAACTGAAGAATAGACAACTAAAATATGGCACTAGAGTCTCCCTGCAGCCATTTCAATGTCCCATTACCTGGCTATTTTGCCCCATTTACTATAAACACTAATGTATGCATACTGCTTTACTTCTACAATGATTATTTGGATTTTATTTTTACATTTTACAGCACAACAATGCACAAACACTAATAGACATCTGCTAAACAAAGCAATACTGCCTCACAATGAAAACAGACTTGGCATTAAAACATCTCTGCCCTTGAAACTCACATTCATTGAAACAGCATTTAAACCCACACCACATCCAAAGAAAATGCATCTGGCCAGTGGTGGATAAAGATTACCTTTGGGCTGTTTTCAAATTATTGGCCCCTTGCACACAAAACAAGAAACATATGTGTTCTTTTCTTTGATACACCTTCCTGACTTTATTAAATTATATTCCTTGTATAATACAGCACACTTGTTAGACAGAGCACATTTTAAATTTACCGTTTGAACATTTTTCCAGTAGGCTGTACTGTAGGCAATGAAACAAAATGCATGAACCAATAATGACAAAACTGCCCAATTCAGAACATTTCCATCATAAAAGTGTAATTCCACACCCACACTATAAATAGAATGACAGTAGTGTAAGCCATAGGCATCTTGCACAGCTTCTCGTACTTATTTTCAATTTCATTTTTTTTTTTTGGGGGGGTGGGGGACAAAAGGTCAAAAACCAGGGACACATTTTAAACATTGCTTGTATAATTTTGTAAAGTTACTAGAATAAAATGTTGTGTTACCAGTGGAAGGGTCACCATAATACCTAAAGAGTGGAATACTGAAATAACATACCAAACATGAACCCATGGGACAGCTAAGAGCCAATTACCCAGGCATAGAAATACTTTGGCACCATGCGACCTCTGCTGAGCTGCTACAAAGATCATGCATTTGGTAAAAACCTGAAGACAGACATGAGGCAAAATGAAAGAATCTGGAATTTACAATGATGAGCTCCTACCTAGAACAAAAGAAACCATCTTGACTCCTTGACAATTCGGACGTGGAGGCAGGTGTCTTTTAAGCCCAAAAATTACAACTAATATCCTTCAGTTAAGAACAGAAAGAGTGACTAAACTGTGACCATGCAAAGGGATTCTTTGGGACCAGGTTTTCTTAGACTTCTTAGGTCTGGTATTGGTCTGAGGCTTGTGGCCTTTTTCAGCATTAAAGAGAATCTAGAGTAAAAGCATGGCTGTCTGGCAGGACCTCTTGGATGCCTTGTATCTTTCAATTCCTGGAGGTGTCATATACATGTGAGACACACTGTGCTGCTTTTAAGTCTCCTCATCTAGACTGATATACTTTCCAAAACTCATATAAGGTCTTGTGTAATGGTAACGCTTGTTTATAAACTAAAAATACCAAGAAAATTTCATACTACAAAATTCCACAGTTAAACAGTTATAAACAAGCACAGCAATTAATTAGTTAAAATTGGCAATGTACTATAAAACACATTACTTGATTTTTTTCCCATTAAATAGTTCATATATGGTGACAATAATAATAATAATGTCAAGTGCATTAGCACTTGGGAGTGACAAAACGCATACAGGTAATAAGACCAACTGAAAACCACATCAGTGACATGGATCAATGCAATCTGTTTTCTAGGCTACACTGTGCATCCACCACAAACAAGGAATTGAGCTATGATTTTACAGCATAACTACAAAAATAAAAATAAAACACCAACAGAAACAAATGCAAAATGCCATTAGAGTAATGTTGAATCAGCAATTTTTAAATCTGCATTTGTTGAACTTCTTCCAACCCCAAAACAATAAAACAACACTGTCCATTTCCCACAGAAAGACAAAACAAGTAGCCAAGAACTGCCAGAAAAAGACAAAGTGCAAATAAAAAATACAACAAAACTGAACATTACATAACAAAAAAACTGTACTTTTTCACGTTCCTATCCACAAATGGTTCAAACCTAGCTAGCTGTGCCATCTACTCTTTTGCTCTCAAACTTTCCTGGTAATCAAAAGTCAATAAATAAACAGGACAGTAATACCAATACCCAACCGAATTCCAAATTTACAACTAAGGCCACAGCCGAAACACACACACACACACACACACACACACACACACACACACACACACACACACACACACACACACACCCTTCCTTCTCTGAAAGTTAAAGTTTCCTTACTTGCATGGAGTCTTCATTCTTTTTAGCCGTACCTGCTACAGGTCCGAATACTGTTCCCTGAACATAAACAATCCATAGTGCTGTTGCTGTTCCTGCTGGACATAATCCTTCCTGTTCCCCGAACATAATCCATTCATTTGTTGCCGTTCCCACTCACATTTGAACAGCCAGGCCAGCCAGAAATGCATGAGCTCCTTGAGCTCAATTCCGACAGGCTGGTTGCCCTGATGGAGCTGAAGTCATTGCACACATGATGACGTCAGCTATAACAGAGCGGAAATTAAAAAAACAAAAGAATAAATCAAAAATGAAGGGGTGCCATGTGGGAATCATAGCACCCCTTCATTTGAACCCCAAAACTTGGTAAAAACAAAGTAATTCGGCACGGTTGGGAGGTATGCTTAGAATACTTTCTGCTACTTTATGAAAACAATATTCTGTATGGCTGTTATTCTCCTTAAGGATTTGCATCACAAATGCCACTCTCTCTCTTTATTTCTTGAAGTTCCCCCCCTGTTTCATCATCATCATTTTTCACTTTGAATTATAACTTTCTGCTTGTGTTATGTATATGAGCCTTAACTGTGTAGTTCTAAAATATCCCTTCAAATCAGGTAATCCCAAACCACCTTGTTCTATTGAAAGGATGAACATATCCCATTTGACCCTTACCCTTTTCTCCTCCCAAATAAAATCCTTCAATTCTTTATTGATTACTGTCCACAATTTCTTCTGTAGTTGATAAAAATATGTCTAACCTGTATTTAAAAAGTACAGTTTTGTACAGTTACCATAAATGTGGATGTTCAAGTGTATTCACTGTTGCAGTCATCACACTTGGGTTATCTGCCTACAGGTAGCCCTCAGTCAGCCCAAATACCAGAGACTTAGTATTTCTGCATTGGATGCTGTGATGCCAGGACTGATGTCAGGTCATCAGGGGGTATAAAAACGGGCAGCCGATGCCATTACATCAGTTTTTCTTGCCCCAAATGTCAGGAGCCCCCAAATAGGGAGCTAAGTCATGGTGGGGAAAACACCACCAGTAAAAAGTAAATACCAATACCACAGAAGGGGGTGAGTAATAGCCACAGAGAGGAGAGAGAGAGAGAGAGAGAAAACAGGGGGCTGAAGGGAGGGAAACCAGGACTGCAACGATGAATACACTCGAACATCTACATTTATGGTAAGTGTACACAACTGTACTATGTTCTTCGTGTTTCACTGTTGCAGTCATCACAACTAGGTGGATACCCAAAGCTGAAGAAGGATGGAGGCTGTCAAGAAGAGTTAAGGCTGGCTAGTATGCCTTGCAGGACTGCTTAAGCAAAACCTGCCCTGGATTTGGAAAAGACAGGGAGGTGGTAATACTTGGTGAAGGTGTGTACTGAACTCCAGATAGCAGCTTCCAGGATGTCCCTGGTCGGGACTCCCCTGAGAAATTCTGTAGAGGTAGATGTTGCCCTAGTGGAATGTGTTCTGACCCCCTGAGGGGTTGGTTTCCCATGGTGCTTTAAGCAGAAATGGATGCACTGTACTCCATTTGGAAATTGTTTGTTTTGAAATGGCCTTGCCCTCTGCCCCTGTGCAAAGGTGACTAGTAACTGGTCAGATTTTCTGAAGGGCTTAGTCTTATCAAGGTAGAATCTGAGCTTTCCATGCATGTCCAAGGAGTGCAGGATCATTTCCTCTTTATTTTGAGGATTAGGGAAGAAAGTTGTCAAATGGATGGATTGGTTGAGAGCCACACTGGACACCACTTTAGGCATGAAGGAAGGGTTAATCCTGAGGGAAACCCTGTCAGCATGGAAAATAATGAAGGGTTCCACAGCCATAAGTGCTTGTAGCTCAGACACTCTTATAGCTGAAGTGATGGCCAAAAGCAAGGTTGTTTTCCAAGACAGGAATTTTAAGTCTGCTGATGCAGCAGGTTCAAAGGGGGAAGCGTGAGCTTTTCCAGTACAAAGTTAAGGTCCCAAGCAGGGGTGGGTGCTCTCCTTGGTGGCCTTAAGTTGTTTGCCCCTCTCAGGAACTGTTTGATAAGAGGGTGTGAGAAGAGAGGTGGCTCAGTGTTGTAATGAGCCGAAATGGCTGAGGCATGTATCTTAATGGAGGAGAAGGACAGGCTTTTGTGGAGTAGATCTGCTAAGTAATCCAGGATTAGAGGAAGGGAGGGCAGAGTTGTGTCCTCTCCTTTAGATAGAATCCAGGAGCAGAACCTTTTCCACTTATCAGCATAGGATTTTCTTGTACTGGGTCTTCTGGCTTCAAGAATGACGTCCAGCACCTGCTTGCTTAGGGTTGCTGGGGGAGAATTCACGGAGTAAGCCAGGCTGCAAGATTTAGGGTTTGCAGTTGTGGATGCAAAATCTGTCCCTCCTGCTGAGAGAGCAGGGTTGGGTTCTGGTGTAGGTGCCAGGGTGGCACCAGTGATAGGCTGTGCAGGAGTGGGTACCAGTGCTGGTGTGGCCAGTCTGGGGCAATCAGAATTGTCCTTGGTCTGTCCTGTCTTATCTTGAGTAATACACTTGAGAGAAAGGGCAGAGGGGGAAAGGCATAGATTGAGAGATTTACCCACTGAAAAGATAGTGCATCCACTTTCCAGGCCCTGCTGTGAGGATTCCTGGTGCAGAATTTGCTGCACTGGTGGTTGTAGGGGGAGGCATTTCTGAATCAGAAGGTTGAAGGTGCTGGGCTCCAATTGCCACTCATGTGGGTCTATGAGATTTCTGCTTAAGTCATCTGCCAGTGAGTTTTGTTTGCCTGGCAGGAATTGAGCTTGCAGATGGTCTTGTATGTCCAAGGCCATGTGCCACAGGGTCATGGCTAACTTGCAGAGTGGGTAGGAGTGGGTTCCCCCCTGCTTGCTGATGTATCACATAACCGTGGTGTTGTCTGTTTTTATTAGCAGTTGTCCTAGAAAGAGTAGGGGTCTGAAAGCTGTCACGCATTCTGCACAGCTAGCATCTCTTTTTGGTTGATGTGCAGATGAATTTGACTAGGGCTCCAGTGGCCCCGAATGCATTTGTCATCCATGTGTACTCCCCAGGCATAGTCTGATGCATCTGTGGTTAGGGTCTGGGCAGCGTGGGGTTGAGGAAAGGGCAGTCCCTTGTTGTGGTAGCATGCTTCTGCCCACCACAGGAACTCTGTCCTTAGACAGAGTATGATAGGAATGACTGTTTCCAGGTTCTGAGAATGTTTGCACCAAAGACTTTTTAAGTACCACTGAAGTTTCCTCATATGCAGTCTTGCATATGGAATTAGTAGTATACATGAGGCCATGAACCCTAGGGCCTGCAGTATTTTTCTTGCGGATAGCTGGGTTCTGGTGGCCATTTGTTTGAAGTAGGCTGTCAGATAGACTTGTTTTTCTGAAGTGAGGAATGCCATGTGGGATGTTGTGTCCAAGCTTGCTCCCAGGAATACAATCTTTTGACTGGGTACCAGTTTTGATTTCTTTTCATTGATGGTGTACCCCAAGAAAGTGAGAAGGTGTTTCACAAATGTCAGGTGCTGCAACAACAATTCCTGACTGTCAGCCTGAATCAGGCAGTCATCCAAGTACGGGAAAATTTGGATATTTCTCTGCCTGCAGTATGTAATGGCTGGAGCCAGGCATTTTGTGAAAACTCTGGGCGCAGTAGATAAGCCAAAGGGAAGTGCAGAGAACTGATAATGCATAGATTCTGCCCTGAAACCTAGACACTTCCTGCATGACTCCCTTATGGGAATGTGCAGATAGGTTTCTTTTAAGTCTAGGGTGACTAACCAGGCATCCTTGGGTAGCATAGGAAGAAGCTCTTGCAGGATAAGCATTTTGAATTTTGGTACCACCAGGAAGGTGCTGAAAATTGAAAAATCCAGGATTGGGTGCCAAGAGCCCTCTTTCCTGGGTACCAGGAAGAGTCTGGAGTAGAATCCTTGACCCCTCTTTTCTACTGGAACCGGCTGAATAGCTCTGATATTGAGCAGGGAAGTTACTTGGCTTTGAGCCTCTGCCCACTGGTTTGGAGAAAGGTCTGGAAACCTGCTTGTGGTTGGCAGTGAATGGAAATAAAATCTGTACCCCTGGGATACAATGTTGAGGACCCACCGATCCTGTGTGATGGACATCCAATTTTTTGCATAAAAGGCAAGTTTTCCTCCTACGGGCAAATGCAACTGGGCAGGGCTGGGGAGTGGAGTAAAGAAGTCATTGTGAGTTTTTTTCCGTAAGGAGGTGGCTTACCACTCCCTGCATTAGGGGTGGGGGCACTCCGTTGCTACGATGTCTGCATACCCTGAGACTGTAGTCCAGGTGGCCTGTTTCCCCTGGGTCTGGTTTGAGAAGGCCTGGAGAGGGCTGGAAAGGGCCAGTGTTTGGAAGGACAATGCCTACTGAATCTAGGGGGTTGCACTTGTAAGAATTCTTTGACAGTCTGCATAGACTTAGCTTTTTCTTCCATCTTTTTTAAGAACCTCTTCTGCTTTGGTGCCAAACAAACTGTCCCTGTTCAAAGGAGCATCTAGTAACTTTGATTTGACATGGTCTGGCAAGGTCATGTCTTCTCAGTACAGATCCAGTGAATGCTGCCCGGCATGATGCTTCTAAGGCATCAAAGCCACACTGCAAAATATGCTTACTGACTTGGCTTGCAGAGTGCATAAGCTCATGCAATTCTTTATTTTCTGCACAGTCTGTAAAGGTTGCCACTTCTTGTTTAATAAGTTCCATAATATGCTGCTGGTACTTCAGCATGTGAAACTGACAATTCAATGCCCTAATAGCAAGAGTTGCAGAGGTATATACCTTCTTACCCCATCTGTCCAAAGCTCTGGAATCCCTGTCCAAAGGGGTGGGATTCTTGGCTGTAGTAGCCTTGATACCTTTAGGCCCCTCGGAAATGATCTCTGGGTCAGCAGTAGGATTCTTGAAAAGAAATGTGTGTGTCAGGTACTCTGTAGTACCTGTCTGGTTTCCTAGGGGCAGGAGGTAAAATGTCAGGAGTAAGACTGGATTCCATAAAAACATCAACAACATCCAGGACAGTGGGTATTGCTAAAGGCCTGTGCTGAGGCAACTCTAGGAATTCTCTGAGTCTCTTTTTGGACTGAGTATAGTCTTGGCATCCCCAGTGGAAATGCTATCTTAAGGTATGCAAGGTTTCACCAAAAGAAAAATCCTCTGGAGGGGAGGCAGAGGGAATGTATTCCTCTGCATCTGAATCCTCATAAGCAGATAAGGACATGTCTTCGTAATCAGAAATCTCAGTCATCGGACTCCTGGTCTGTAGAAGCTGTAGGGGACTGGTCTCTTTTTCTCTTAGCAGGGGAAGGCTGACTTCCCCTAATCAGTGTAATAAGGTCTTCTGCCATTCTAAGCATTTGTTTTTGTGGCATGGGAGCAGGTGCATGCGCTTTGGTCATCGGTTTTCTAGGCGTAGTGCGTACTCTGGGCCTAAGAAACTCGATAGTTTTGGTTAAAAAAAAAGTCGGTTTGAGTCAAATATTGGTTGAGTGAAGAACTGTCTCAGAAGCTGGTGCCTGCGCAATAGCTCCGGACCCATCCAAGGTAGAGACATCCACAGGTTCTATAGTCGAAGAAGAGTCTCGTGGCATACTGGACTACAAATGGGTCTCGGTAGAGGCCTGCAAATCCACTGAAGCTGGCATCAGGGGCTGTGAAAGTGCCTCACTTAGTACCGGCAGACTGGCAACAAGCTTAACAGAAGTGTCATTGGCAGCTTTGGACCTAAGCGGTCTGTCTCTGTCTTTATCCTTATGTTTTTTCGGAATATTGGTAGTTGGATGGCTTACTGAAGCCATTTCAGAATACAGGGAAGGAAAGCGAAAGAATTTAGTGACAAAGAGAGCACGAAGACAAATGGTTCAGGTGCTAAACAAGGCACAAAACCGACAGCGAGCTACATTGTGGTTTGGGCCTAAACAAGTAGTGACGAAGTAAGAATGAAAATCTCTGTGAGGTATTTGCTTTCCACAGGCAAGACAATTGTTAACTTTTTCTGACATTGGTTAGAGCAAGAAAAAAGGATCCCCAACAGGGTACTTAGCTTTAGAAGACTTCAGGATTATTCAATTCATAAACGAAAATTCAGGTAGGGGCCGACCGGCACTTGCAAACTGCTTCTGCTTTGGGGTCCTCGGCAAGAAAGACTGATGTAATGGTGTCGGCTGCCTGTTTTTATACCCCTGACGACCTGACGTCAGTCCTGGAGAGTCAGCATCTGACACAGAAATACTAAGTCTCTGGTATTCGGGCCGACTGAGGCCTACCTGCAGGCTGATAACCCAAGTGTGATGATTGCAACAGTGAAACATGAAGAACATCTAAAGGGAATAAAACATCTTCACTACTTGCATCCTGTTATCCATACACAAAAGCATGAGTTTTTAGTTTCTCAGTTTTCCCACATGTTCTTAGCTGCCATAACAGAATCCTTCTTAATCCATACTCCTAAAAACTTTATTTTATCATGTCCTCATAAATATGGATATTGATGAAACAGTCCATGGTGGGTACACAGTTTACAGCTATTGCCTTTGTTTCATCTTCATTAATTTTATACCCCAAAAAGACTTGAAACTGTCTCAAAATGTTCCACAGCACTGGTATGTCCTTTTCTGGTTTTATCAGGTATAAAACTATATCATCTGCAAATAAAGTCAACTTTTCTTGATTACCATATCAACTACATCCTTGAATTTCTGAGTCACTTATTTTCTTTGTCAATGGCTCTAAATATAACACAAAAAACAAAACAGAAAGTGGACACTCCAGCCTGGTCCCACTGTTCAGACAAAACTTATCAGAGAGGAACCCTCCTACTTTAATGTTCACCATGATCCCTCATATATCCTCCTAATTAACCTTACTATTTTATCAAGGAATGCATGATATTTCTTTATCACCACTCACTAGCTGGTACTGGCATTCAACAATGAACATTGTTTATTGAGAGGGGCCATCATTTAGGCAGGCATCAAGCAAGCAATGTGTTAATGTGTGGCGGAGGGCATCTACACCCCTGGAAGGGCATTAATTACACATTAACACAACACACACCCTGGAGGGCATTATTGCACTTAGAGAATGGAGTCTCTGTATATTGTTGTGTTTTACTTGCTTATTTATTTTTTAAGTACTATATTACCTTTCATATATTTTTAATGTAAAATAGTTGCTCCGCCTAATGTTTCAAACTTGCTGTAGTATACGTTAATGGTGTTGGAGGAAGCATTTTACATCAAACATAAATAAAAAAATAATAAACAAGTAAAACACAACGTTACATAGACCCCATTCTCTTTCACACACACACACACACACACACACACACACACACACACACACACACACACACACACACACACACACACACACACACACACACAGTCTCCTTTGCTTTCAAACATACATTCACTCACACAAGATCAGTCTCACCCTCTTTCTCAATCTCTCACAGAGTCTCCACTGTTTTCATACAAGCATTCACTCACACAAGATTGATCTTACTCTTCAGTCTCACTCTCACACACACAGTCACCTCTGCTTTCATACAAGCATTCAGTCACACAAGATCACTCTCGCTTTCTCGTTTTCTCTCTCTCTCTCTCTCTCTCAATCGCTCTCTCTCTTTCACACACACACACACACACACACACACACACACACACACACACACACACACACACACAGATGCACACACAAGCACACACACAGTCTCCTTCTCTCTCTCTCCTTTTTTTTTTTTTTTTTTTTTTTTTTTACATTTTATGCTCGCAAAACAGCAGAAACACTGCTTATCGAGTCTAAAATAATGGTGGCCATTAGTTTTCTTTTGCAGTCCGAGCTCCACAGCAGCTTGATATGCTGCCATGAAGCAGCGGACTCATTTGTCAGCGGACATTACTTGTACATAAATACCTTGCTGGAGAACATTCCTTCTCCAGTCAGGGTACTGATGTACAGTTTGCCCATTCCCTACGGGTTGTTAACCCTGCTCCATTGAGTATATTCAACATTGTGAGTGAAGTGGGTGTGCAATGGGACAGCCATACTAGACATCTCATGTTTTTGCAGGGGGGTGTTGCTATCAGTCAGCCATGCCCATCCATCTTCAAGCACAGGTGGTGGCTTCTCCAGACCTTTCCAGAGAAATTGCACTACCCTGCATGTTTGTTGATCACCTTCAAACAGCACCCTCTTGAGAGAGGTGAACACCCTATGTCACTTCACTCCTCTCCCTCAATGACTTCTTCACTGCTGGGCCTGCTAATTAAACCAAGGTCCCTTGGGTTGCAATCAGGGATCCAGTTCTCTAGGCCATGGATTCAGACTTAGGGCAGATTATTTTTCAGGATCACAGTACTCTTTAATTTGTTTTATCACCTTCAGGCAGCTCAAGCATACCGTAAACCATAACACCTTCTGCTCCTGATACTTGTAAAAAAAGTAGTCATTTGCATGTCCTCCTTTTTCCTAAATAACGCAGAAGTAGTACTAAAAATGACAAACCTTTCATTCCATGATATACAGTTTTACAGTGGGTTTCGCTAAAGTTCCAGTTTATCAAGAGGGATCAGAGATGATTGTCCTGTTACATTTGTGTTCATTGTATCATTTTTGCATTTAGTTAAAACCTACTAATGATAGATGAAATTGTATAAACTTTAATTCTTTACTTCTGACACCATATGGTATCCATTAAATGGTAAACGCACTTCAAACTATAAAATAATGCAGTATCTACTGAATGGTAAACACACTTCAAACTATAAAATAATGCAGTATCTACTGAATGGTAAACACACTTCAGACTATAAAATAATGCAGTATCTACTGAATGGTAAACACACTTCAAACTATAAAATAATGCAGTATCTACTGAATGCTAAACACACTTCAAACTATAAAATAATGCAGTATCTACTGAATGGTAAACACACTTCAAACTATATAATAATGCAGTATCTACTGAATGGTAAACATACTTCAAACTATAAAATAATGCAGTATCTACTGAATGGTAAACACATTTTAAACTATAAAATAATATCAACACCAAAATGGAACTAATCTGAAGAGATATTTTACTTCAAGTCTGGCATGAGAACAACTGCAGCTTTAGGAAATCTAAGTTTCAGCAACACTCACTTTCTTAAAGGGATATAGTCCCAATAAATATATACTAGGAAAGGGGCCTTCACTTACAGCCAATGGTCCTGGACATTCTGCATGATAGACCTAATTCCCAGTCAGGCAGTGAGTATATTAGTGGTAAATACATGCAAAAGTTGGACTACCACATGCCCATGAGTCTTCAGAAGCCTTGACCCTACACCTGCATTCAAAGTCACCCCTGAAGATGGTACCCAAATCTTAAAATGAGGCTAGAAGCAAAGGGCTGTTTAGTTTGTAGAAAGGATGTTTTTCTTTTTTTTTTTTTTTTTTTTTTACATCTGCACTTACAATTTTACATGGTTCAAGTTGTAATTCTTTACATATGTTAATGACTCTCCCAAAAGGGGAGATTATGTAGAAGATGGGATGATTTTCTGAATGTGTCCCAAGAGTTAAAAGTATTTTTATGAAAAGGATATTTAAGTGATTTAGTGAAGCAGACATATTCAGATGTGTAGGAAAACTTTATCAGAGAATAAGTAAATGTATATATATATATATATATATATATATATATATATATATATATATATATATATATATATATATATATGTGTGTGTGTGTGTGTATAAATATATGTGTATGCATATGTATGCAAAACAATATAAGAAAAACATAATTTTGTTACTGACTATATGTTATTCTCAGAAATGATGGGCACATTAAAAACCATTGGGATATTTTTTATAAAGATGAAGCATGGAAAAATATTTCTCAGACACACGGTAATGTACATATTATCTTTATAATATGGGTTAGTGAAGACTTTGATGCTGGATTAGAATGGAGAATTAGGATTGTTAAACTGAGTTCTGACACTGGCAGTAAAAAATTGCAACTGTAAGCACAAAAGAAAAATAACATTCAGATTAATTTTGTGAATGCATGGAGACTGTCAAAAGCCAGAAACCATGAAACCATGAAATCAGATATATTACTTCTTAAACCTGAAGATAAGGGAATCAGTTTTATTGCATCTTTGCTTGTTGCACTTTCTCTAAATGAAGTACCTGTGCCCCCCCCCCCCCCCCCATAGCTCCCTATCACATCCTTTCCCACTCCATGCTGCATGGGGACCTAAACAACCAATGTGCTTGAGGCATTTGCACCATTCACTTCAAATGTTGCTTTAAGAAATATGCTGATATATATATTGCAGTAGCTGAAAAAACACAGCTACACCATAAAAGTTAAGGAAACAGCTGTGCACAGCATGGTACATTTGGCACACAGAGTTTTACAACATCTCTGTATGCTGTATGATGTCAGCCTTCAAACGTTCTCTCCCGGGACGTGTTTAGAAAAGAATGCCAGTTCTGTGTGCTTCCTTGAAAACTGATGTTATAGATTTACAGATGTCCACAGTATGTCGAAAGCATAAGAGGCAAAACAAAGGAAAATGTTAACAATATTTTTCACACATTTAGCCACATGGTTGTTTTCTCTCTCAGCATTGACGTACTTATTTTATTTACAACAATAATTGTAATTAATACATACTACAAGGATATCAGAAATGCAGAATTAGTTGTTACCACTGTGAAAACCATTGCGTTACCCTTTCAATTAACACACATGTACCAGCCTAATCTCATAAATTCATAGGTTCATATGATGTTACTAGGCTATTGACCCGAGGATCTTTACAACCCTAGCCGATAATACTACATGAGAGATATTGTCTATGCCCAAGAGTTTTCTAGCAAGGACTAGTCATGTCCACGAGAGAAGCAGGGGCAATCCCCGGCAGGAATGTATGGTTTCCCATTCTGGTGTTCAGGTTGAGCTTAAATAGGGTTATGCAGGTGCAATGATTGATGTGGCAACCTCTGAGAGATGTATCTGTCTCTCCAGCAGGTCCTGTTTGCTACTGAGGTCCCTGGAACTGGTAACTTTAGTCCCACTTGACTTACGGATGTGCAGCACTTTCATAATATTTGGGTCAGAGATATTCCTGTAAGCCAGATATAAGTCCCCTCTAAGTAGTCTACATGCTACTGAGTACAGTGACAGTGACTTCAGTCTTTCCATCTAAGACACATGCTGGAGACCCTGAATTTTCTTAGTTAGGAATCTCTGAGGTCTCTCAAGTTGCTGCAGGTATCTGGTACCATATACACCAAAGGAGCATTATATTCAATAACAGGCCTGATGGGCAATGAGTACAGGGGAGTTATAACCTCTTTTGCTCTTGAGGTGATACCTTTGCTAATCAGCTGAGCGACATAAAAAATCTTCTTCACCACAGTAAACACATGGTGGACGAAGTTGAGGTCACAGTCAACTTGTGTTCCCAGCATACCTGTCAACTGTGCAGATTTTCACAGAATGCCGAGATTTTTGCCTCATATTTTTGATCTGTTCCTCATAAAATATGTGGATTTCTGGATTTTTGAGGCAAATCAGTGAGGAATGGCATCTAAGTCCAAGGAAGTCATTGTTCCACTGTATTCGGCATTCATCACACCTATCATTGAGTACAATGCCATCTTTGGTATGTACCTAACGAGGCATATCCAACAACTGGAACGCCCACATAGGTTCCTCACTAAAAGAATACAGGGCATAAGTAATATGTTCTATGCAGACCGCCTCAAGGCCTTATCCCTGTATTCTGTCTCCTACAAGCTTTTGAGGGGAGATCTATGCCTGGCATACAGGGCATTGTCAGACCCCACTCTAATGGACCTCCTGCATATCCACAAAACAAGCAGTACCAGAATTACCCATTCCAAAGACTTAAACCTTGCCTGTGATATAAACAGGACCTGCTGGAGAGACAGGGATGTACCCCAGAGACTAGCCCGTCTATGGAACATGCTCCTCATCCATGTGAAGCAGAGCTCCTCCCTAAACCAATTCAAGTACATCTTGGACAACTGGATGGGAAACCAAAAATTCATCCCTGGTTTGGCACCTATGTCTCTAATGGCCAAAGGTAACCTGTAAATGGTTCATCTCCCAGGCCCATGCTTACACTTATCAAGGGTATCACAACTCATCAGAGATTTGGGATGCATGGCTAGGCTTAAAAGGCCCTTGTGGTTGTTAGCCTACTAAACACCAATGAACCTAAGAATGAATTCACTAAATAATGAGAGTCACTTGAGTTTCAGCTTTATATTCTTCAGAAAATGCATGGTAACACTAGACTTTTTATTCTAACAACTTGTTGACAAGAACAATATTTAAAAATTTTCCCTATTTTTGGGGGCTTTGTCCCACCATTATTTTTGGTTTTGTTCAGATTATTTTTGCTAACAAGTTGAGAGGTATGGTTCCCAGATCTCTCACTACAGAACTGGTACATAGGGTATTATAGCAATAACCTTACGCCTGGTGTGGGTAAATTTACCGCACTTTTGGGGGGCCCCCCGGTTTGGCCGCCCGAGGACCAAACAAAAAACCAACAACCGTAAAACCACAGCATTACCACAATGTAGAAGTGATTATTATTAAGAAAATGATTATATTATTTAAAAAAAGAAACTATAATGTAATAATGCCATGAAGTATATGCCTGTTTACTGACCCTTCCACAGATGTCTGGCATCGCGGCAGTTCTGATGTACCGCGCTGTGTGTGTAAGCAGCGGAAAGCAAAATTGGCAGCAAAAAGCAAGCCAAGCTGCTCTTTTTTTTTTTTATGTTAATTGTGGTTTAATATAATATAGATAAGTTTTAAAATGCAACACGGAGATGTCCGCAGCTTTTAAATTGTTTAACCCATAAACGCAAAACAACAAATTTTGCTTACAAAAAGCAAACGGAGATTTCTCTTTTATGCTTTTTTAAAACCTGTCTTGTCTCGTTAATGTTAAATGGGCTTAGCAATATGAGGAAAATTTAAAACAAAGAAAGCTGATCTCTCCATTAACATTAAAGCTTTATGTTTAAAGTTAGAAACATTATTTAAAGTGTAAAAGTCAAAAAGTTAAAAAATGGAAAAAGTTAACTCAATTTACAATAATAGATAACCTTTAATACAATTGTACGTCATTTTACAATCATTTATTTGTTTATTTTACAATCAGCAGGGACATTCTTTTTACCAAAGGTAATAATGATGCATTTTTTAGCATTTAGTTTAAGACCATAGCTTTGGCACCAGTCATTTGGTCTGTGTAAGCCCGTTTTCAAGAATGCTGACATTGCTAGGGGATTCAGTCATAGCACCTAATTTAGCAGTCATCCACAAACTTGGTTAGCCACAGCCCCTCTGTTCTGGCCTGGACTTCTGAGAAGTATATGCCAAACAATAGAGGGCCCAGTACTGATCCTTGTGGTACCCCACTGGTGACAGGTCTGCTGGTAGAGGTTAAGTCTCCCACTTTGACTGAGTATTGTCAATCTGTAAGCTAGTTTGCAACCCACCTAACAACATAGTAGTTGACACTCAACTGCCTTAGTTTGTCAATGATGCCTGAATGTGGGATTGTGTTGAAGGCCTTTTCCAAGTCAAGATAGGCAGTCTGCACAGCTTTGTCTTTATCTATTACTCTGGTCACATTCTCGAAGACATCTACCTGGTTTAGCAGGCACAACCTACCCTTGACAAAACCAAACTGGGACGGATCTAGTGTTTGGAGGTCACTTATATCCTTATTTATGAGATTCATGATGAATCATTCCATTGCCTTACAGATGTGGGGTATTAAACTTATGGGTCTATAGTTACCCAGGTCTGCTGCTGAGCTCCCCTTGTGCAGGGGAATAACAGTTACTGTTTTACATTCAGTGGGGACAAAGCCAGTACTCAGGCTGTGGTTGAATAGCATGCCTAATGGAGTAGCTAGCTCTTGTTTAAGAACATTAAGAATGCAGCCCAGAATACCATCTGGTCCCATGGAGGCTGTGTTCTTAGTCTTCGACAGAGCATTGATGACTTGCTCTTTGGAGATTCGGGGAGGAAGTGATGTTGAAGACATGGATGGATTGTGGTATGCCTGGGGTAGCAGGGGATGAAGTTTTTACCAAATCTGTCTGCTAGCAGGTTTGCAATTTCCACAGGGTCAGTGTGTGCAATACCATCCACAATTAGTTCAGCACACATCTGAGTCCTACCTTTTAGGTTGCAGACGTAGCTAAAGAAAGCCTTATGGTTATCCTTGCCTATGGCTGCTAAATTTTTCTCATAGTTGCTCTTTGAGGATTTCATGAGTCATGTTATTTGCTTGTTTAGGCTGAGGAGGGTGCTCTTCCAATTTTGGGTTCCAACTTTTGTATTCTTAGACAGCAGCTTATTTCACTTTTTGTATATCTTTTACTGCTAGATGTCCACCAGGATGGTTTGCTTTTTTCTTGAAGGTCTTGCTTTAATCTTATCAGCCATGGCTGTGTCTATACATTTATGTAGATTTTTATGCAGGGCATCAGTATATACCTTAATATAGCTGTCAATGTCATCAGGAATTAGAGCTTGGAAGCCGATTATACCACCCCTTAGCAGGATATAGTTAGCTTTGGTGAAGTTTTTTTAGCCTGACTTCTCCTTTGGGGAGTTCTAATGCTATTGCTACTTCAAAGATGACTGATTTATGGTCGGATTTAACCAGTGCAAGCCTCACATTTAAGGTATTGCATTGGTCACTCATATTGGTAAGGACCAGGTCTAGAATATTAGTGGCATGCTGCACTATTTGTTCTATGGCATTTGAGTTAACAAAGTCCAGGAATTTTTGTATGAGTGAGTCTGAGCTCATAAAAGTTTCCCAGTCAATGGAGGAATAGTTGAAATCACCCAAGATTAGGATGTTACATTGTACTTTAATTGTCCCAAGTAGGTCTAAATAAGTTGTGTGAGCTTCTTGGTTCATGGAAGGGGACGTGTAACTGATGATGACATGAAGAGGGGTCTTACCCATGGTAATTTGGACTTGGAGTAACTCCATAGAGTTATCTTGTCTAACCAGTCTAGAAGCATAGTTATTGTTAATGATGATGAATACTCCACATCCTTTTGTACTAACACCTTCAATTTGCGTTCTGAATGTGTAGAAGGCATTGTAGCTTTGCAAGGCTGGGATATTTACTGAGTCCTTGAACCAGGTTTCTGTGACTGCACAGACGTCAGCATCTTCCAGGGAGAGGACTGCTTCCAGAAAGTGCAGTTTCTGCTTTAAACTCCTAGTGTTTAGCAGCATGACCCTAAGTTTCTTTGTGTTTGATATTTTTACATCAGAAATTTTATTTTTGTGCCTGTGCCTAAAAAAGGCATTATGGGGTCAACAGGCTGGTCACCATTACAAATATAACTTGCTCCACTTATCACATCTGATGAAGTAGTGATACTACGAAAGCGCTTATGTCCTTATTTGTCTGTGAATTAAAGACGGGTTTATCTACAAGCCTTGCTGTCGTTTCTGGGTCCACCTGCTGTTTTTTGTATGTTTTACTCCACTTATATTGTTAACAAAGCCTTCAGCTCAGCCCAAAGATACAGTGTTTCAATGCTTTCATATCTTGCTTATGCACTCATCACCTACATAAACAACCCAGAAATATTAAGTGACAATTGTGGTTGTATCATATTGTTAGCCAGTGGTGGAAACTGCCACAAGCAGAACACTAATCCAATAGACAACTGTGTGAAAATAGATATCTGATGAACAAGAATATGAAATTTTACATGAGAACAGAAGTTGTGCAGCAAAAGAAAAAACATAACTTCCCCAAAATGTAATAATCACAGTGTTGATTACATTAAGAAAGATTGGTTGGAATAAAGCTTCCTACATGGAGGTGTGGGGAAAGATCCCCAAACAAACTGGACAGCTCTCTGTAAAGGCCACGTTACAATGTTCTGCTTCTAAGAAATGACATTTACACAGATGTCTTCCATAACTGCAGCAGACCCCCCCCCCCAAACCCTCCACATAAATAGTCATTTTTTTTCTGATAGTTGTATAATATACATAAAAACACAATTTGGATAAATTAGCAGGAAACTTTACTTTGACATGATAATGAAATATAAGCACTTTTGTCTACCAGTTTTCCATTTTTAAGACTCAGCCTGGTTAAGTAGCTTAGAGTTTCATAGCAGGCAAACAGAGGCTACCAGAACCAAGCCCTGGACCACAATAAGCAATTTGTTAACACCTCATACTTTTAAAACTCATTGTTAACTGCCAGACAAGACAGTCATTTGTGGCAAATGAATATTAGTTTGTTTCAGTACTTTATGAGAGGTATAGTGCACTACAGAAACATTAAAATAAATCACATAAAATAATAACAGGAAATAATAGCATGGCATATATTAACAAAAGAGATTGCGAGCTATAACTGATTAAATATCCACTTGCCAGCACATTTGGCCTACCACCCCAATACAGAGCTGAAACAAGTAAATGCATTCAGTGAATACTTTCCCTTTAATTACAGCACAAAAATCCATAATCGTCTTTAGAGAGACATTAGCAAATAAATTAATTCCACCTCTTTCAATCTGAAGAATTCAGACTTAAGAAGAGGATGTGTTTTACAGCACATATTATATATTCCATTTTACTAAGTATAACACAAACGTAAATAAAAATATATGAAATTAATCTGAGCGCTCTCTCCCACTATACATCTGCATAACCCCCTATGGCAAGATCTAAATTCGTAACAGGTACACTTTTCTGCTGACTAAACAGTCATCTTCCATGAAGAATTCATGTTAACTGAGATTTACATTTTGTGAATGAATGCTTATGAAACACTCCTTGTCAGAATTATTAATTCATGTGCAATGTTTACACCAGAGTAAGGTGATTAACGTGTTTGTTAATGCCAACATTTCACATAAAAAAAAGTTGCTGAAAGAAATCAGCAGTTGTTATGTTCATATACCACACAAATGAATGAATATGACCCTACTGATAAATCTGTAACAAGATGGGCTTTCTGTTCTACGGTTCATTGGACTCCACATGGTATTCTCCATGTGAGTCAGGTCCTTGAACACAGAACTAATAATTCCAATAGAAATGTGACTTTTTAAGCAAGCAATAATACTTGACAGGATGGGCATTACAAGGAAATAACAGACCACCAGGAGTATTTTGAAATGGAAGAGCTCAGATTTGTAATTGTGATCAAATCTTCTTCTTTTCCCGGTTAGGGGTCGCCACAGTGGATCACCTGTCCGCTCATGATTGGCAGTGAAGTTTTACAGTGTCAAGTTTCCAGCCTGGCGCCCAACCTTCCACTGAAGGCACATACATGCACACACTCACACCTAGGGCCAATTTGGAGTGTCCAATCCATTTACAGCATGTCTTTGGGATGTGGGAGGAAACCGGAGCACCTGGAGGAAACCCACGCGACCACAAGGAGGACATGCAGACTCCGTACAGAAGGCACCGCAGCCGAGGATTGAACTGGAGAACCTCTTGCTGTGAGGTGACAATGCTAACCACTGCACCACCGTGGCCGCTCTTCTAATTGTGATCTATAAATTACTTAAATAAATAAATAAGAATAATTTAATAAATAATTAACGTATATATTGACTTAAATAAATAAATAATAGATAAATAACAGGCAGTGTAATAATGTATTTTAGAAGGTTGTTGCCATACACAGTCCAAGTCATTTTATTTCATGCATGTGCACATGCTCGCACACGTGCACACACACCCACCCACACACACCCACCCAAACACACACACACACACACACACACACACACACACACATCCACACACTTATGCACACACACATAGGGTCTATATTAGAACATCGAAGTTTCAAAACTTCGAATGTTCTAATATCGACCCCTATTGAGCGAATGCTGAAAATAGCGAAACTACAGAAAAACAATTTTTTTCCTAGGGAAAGAATTTGGTTGTCTGTTTCTGTCACTTCGCTATTTTCAGTGCTGTGGTGGAAAGTTACGGGTTGGGTTCAGGTAAGTGTGCGATTGGGCGTGGGTTAGGTGAGTTAGGGTTAGGGTGCGGGTTAGGTATGTGTGCGATTGTGTGGATGTAAGGGTTAGGGCAAGTTAGGGTTAGGGTGCGGGTCAGGTAAGTGTGCGACTGTGTGGACGTGAGGGTTAGGGCAGGGTAGGTGAGTTAGGGTTAGGGCGCGGGTGAGGTGAGTGTGCGATAGTGACGGACCTTAGGGTTAGGGTTTGGGTTAAGGTAAGTGGATAGATAGTGGTGTATGTGCAGTTTAGTGTAGGGTTAGATGTAAGATTTTAGGTGTATGTGTGTGGATAGCTGTTTGTTTGGTGTGCTTGTGTTGTGTGTATGTGTTTTGGAACAGCAAATTTTTTCCCTAGGAAAAAATTTGCTGTTCTGCATGTTCGATGTTGTAAGCATTCGGTGAATAGGGGTCGATATTAGAACACTTGAAATTTTGAGACTTCGATGTTCTAATATAGACCCCACACATATGCTTGCACATGCACACACGGTTGTGCATGCACACACATTTATTTATTATTTACATGCAGTTGATTAACCAGGATAGTTCATTGGGCCAATGAGAACCCGTTTTCAATTGAGTCCTGGGGAGAAAAGCTCCAATACATAAACAAAGATTACAGCAGTTTACAAATTAAATTTTTGGTTACAAGACCAAACAAAGTTTACAGCAGTTACAATTAAATCTTTGGGTTACATTTAGTAGAAGACAAAACATCGCATTAGTAAATATACAGTTTCTTGAAATGGAATAGTACAATTTGAGAGGTTAAGAAGTTATTTACGATTGGCTTAGTATTTGCTAGATGCAAATATGAAGTTAGAGTATGGGATATAAGAGATAGTTGCCTATAGGATGTGGAGAATAGGCTATGTGGGGAGGGAGCAGGAGCATTCCCACTTTAATGTTAGATGAGACTGAAATGATTTTTTAAAGGAAGGGAGGTTGGCAGTAGTACAGATGGAAGGAGGGAGGGAGTTCCATAGGCATGCCAGGGAAAAGGACAGGAGGTTTTGTCCTGGGGGGCAAAGGGGTTTGTATAGTTCTATTAGGTTTTGGTTGTTAGATCTTAGGAGTCTTTGTGGCTGGTGCATTTTAAAGGTAGAGGAAAGGGGGACAGAGGGAGGGGTGAAAAATGAGTTTGTGTGCATAAATAAGCTGAGTATAGGAGAGATAGTTGGGAAGTTCTAGCCAGTTTAGTTTGTGGAGAGATGCACAGTGGTGGGTTGATGATTTGTGGCTAGTGGCAAATTTGGCAATTTTATTATAACAAGAGAACAGTTTTGTTTTGAGAGATGATTGTAGGTTTGTTTGTGAGAGGGACACCATAAAAGAGGGAAGGGATGAGAAATGTAGTAGAGAGACTGAGCTTAGTAGATGTAGTGAGGTATCTATTGTGTCTGTAGAGTATGCCAAGTTTTTGGTGTTTTTTTTTTTTTTTTATGTTTAGTTGTAGATGGGAACTGAATTTAAGCTGGTCATTGATGTGGACCCCTAATAGTTTGGTTTCGGATACCAGTTCAAGAGGCGTGTTATTCTGGCTGGTGATGGAGAATAGGTTTCTATCAATTGTGTTGGTTTTGGAGGGGGTAAATACCATGAGTTTGGTTTTTGATACGCATTGAGTGCTAGATGATTGTCTTTCATCCACTGTTCTGTGTTAGAGAAGGCGTCTTGAGTCAACTTAAAGAAAGTGGGGATGGATGCGGCGGCACAAAATTTCATTGAATCGTCTGCATATTGAATAAGGTTAGTGGAAGAAATCGTTTATGAATATATTGAAGAGGAGGCGATCCAATATGGACCCCTGTGGGACACTAGTGGGGGTGATAAGGAAAGAGAAGATGGCTTTTTTCCACTTGACAGCTTGTTGCCTGTTAGAGAGGTAGCTGGTGAACCAATTGAGAGAGGAATGGGTTAGGTTTAGGTTAGATAGTTTAGTAAGGAAAAGGTTGTGAGAGATAGTATCGAAGGCCTTAGAGAGGTCAAGTAAGAGGGTAGATACAATAAAGCCAGAATCTCTAGCTTTATTCACAGTTTCCAGAAAGGATAGGAGGGCAGTCATAGTGCTGTGACTGGGTCTGAATCCATGTTGGGTGGGAGTTAAGATGGGAGAGAGGATGGCAATGAGCAGGGCAATGATAAAAGCCTTTTTCCAGAGTTGGGGTACAAAAACCTTCTTGGATAGAGCAATTGATTAGGATGCTGATGGGGAAGGCGATGGCTTCGGCAGCCATGTTAAGGAAGATTGAGGGAATGTTACTGGGGGAATTGGTGCATGGTTTTAGCGTTTGCAGTCATTTTGTTATGGTAGAAGTAGGAGTGGGTTTTATGGAGAATGGTGGGGGTTGAGAAGGTAGGGTATGGGAGAGTGGAGGTGAAGGGGGTGGCAAGAGAGGGGGTGCTGAAGTAGGGGGTGCACTGTTGTTAGAGAAGGATGAGGTTAGTTTGGAAATAGAGTCTATGAAGAAAGAGTTGAATTGGATGGTCAGATCTATATCTAGTGCATTTGGGTCAGGGCTTGGGTTTTCAGTTGTGCTGGGTTTTAGGAGGGTAGTGATACCTTTCCAGAAGTTTTGTGGATTGGTTTTATGGTTGCTTTGAAGTAAGGAGAAGTAATTCTGTCGGTCGGCTGTGATAAGCTTTTTAACTCTGTTGCGGAGTGTTTTGAACTCAATGAGGGTGGCGGGAGTTTTGTTTTTTTGGTAATGTGCCCAGGTTTTGTCCCTAAGGCGCATGGCAGTTAGTGTGTTTTTGGTTAAACAGGGGGCATTTTTTTTCTTATTCTTTTGGTTATTATGGGGGCATAACTAGCTAGCATTTTTAGGAAAGTTGCATTGAAGTGTGTAGCAGCATTTTCCAAGGGTAGAGTTTTTAGAGGGTTCCAGTTAAGGGATTTTAGGGAGTCAGAGAAGGCTTTGGGGTTGAAGTTTTTTCGGCAGTGAGTGGTGATGTAATTATGAGTTACTTTTAAGGGAGAAGGAAGACGCTTTGTAAAGATGGGAAGGTGGTCACTGAGGGAATCAGGAAGAGTCCCACTATCAGGGTAGTAGTGGGGGTGAGAGACTAAGATCCAGTCTAGGGTGCTACCACTGGAGAGGTCTTTAGAAGGCCTGGTAATGGAGTTGATGAGCTGAGAGTAATTATACAGGTTGATATTTAGGTGGTGTGTAGGGGACTGAATGTAGAACCAGTTAATGTTTGTGTCTCCCAGGATGATAGTTGTATTACTGATATTGCTAGAAAGCCAGGAGAGGATATCCTCAAGTACTGAGATATTGTCTCCAGGAGAAATGTAAAGGGAGGCTATGCATATGCGTTTGCATTTATTTAATTGAAATAGAGCTAGTATTAATTCTGCATTGGCGAAGTGGAGAATGGGTTTATTATAGGGAGTAATGGTTAGAGAGGATGAGTAGAGTAGAGCTACTCTGCCACCCTTTTTGTGTGCCCTGTCTTTTCTGATGATGGAGTAGTTAGGTGGTACTATTTCAGAATCCTTTATATGAGGTTTTTAACCAGGTTTCTGAGATAGCTAAGATGTCAGGTTTGTTGTGGAGAAGCCAGGCATGCAGGTTGGGAATTTTGTTTGCTATGCTTTGGGCATTTAGAGAAGCTAGTAGGATGGATTTGGATGTAGAGCAAGAGGTGTTTGGGCCAGGGTTGGGGTGTATATCTCCAGAAAGAAGTATGGTTGTTAGATGTTGGATTATGCTGAAGAGGTGTTGGATTGCTTTGTTTCTAGGTTGTGATTTGTAAAGGTTTTGGAAGTTAGAGGGGAGGTAGGGATTTTATAAGCAGTGATTAGTTTGTACAAACAGTGATTAGTTTGTAGCGGAAGAATAGATGGTTATTAATGGGATACAGACCAAGGGATATTGAGATAAATGAGTGTGTGTTGTGGGGAGTGAGTTGGCTGTATGAAGGGATGGTGTGTGGGTTATGGTGTTGGGCTGGGTAAGGTATTGGATGTAAGTAAGGGTCAGAAGAAGTAATAGTTGAAATGAGAATTATGTGTGTTTTGTAGGTATGTTGAGGCTTTGCTAAGGAGGATATATGGTGTTGAGAAAGGTATAGGAGTAGGTATTGCCTTATTAAAATGGAAGGGAAGGGTGGGGTGATAGATGGTATGTAGGGGAGGGAGTAGTAAGTGGGTGGTAGTGAAAGGGGTGGAGAGAGGAAGTAGGAGTGGCTAGGTGAATATAAGTTTAGAGCTACGGGGGTGTGTGGGAATTGGGGGTAGGGTAGGGGAGCAAAGTGAGCCTGCAGGGCAAACAGAACGGGTAGACACAAGTGAAGGAAGAAAGCGCCAGAAAACAATCTGTGCGATGGTGAATACTGAGGTGAGTTTAGATGTGGGTAGATGTAGGTGCTACTGCTGAGAAGGAAAGAGGAAGGAGTTGGGAAGTGCTGGGAGCAGTCTTTTAGACAGCTGAGGTGAGTTAGAGTTATCTTTAACCTAAGAGAAAAGAACAGGTAAAACACAAGCCAAGAAAGGTGTGCCACGTAGTGGGTAAAAAAATAAACTACAGCAGTAGTTAGCTGTAGGAGATTGCAGGTTCAGGATTTAGAAGAGGGGAAGTTAAAGGAGGCAGCTCCTTTACATAGCTACTTTTAAGTAGAAAAAAAGGTAAGCTTTGAGAAGGTTGGACGCAGAGGAGAGAAGGAGTGTTTGTAAAAGGGCAGGCAGGGGTATGGCTGCTGGCTTTCCTGGCTGGGTAGCTTAATTAAAGACACAAAGAAATCATAAAGGCAACAAATAAGCTTTACTGCCAGGTGTGGGAATCACTTACTTTCCTGCTTCCTTAGGTAACAGGATTCTGAGGTGGGAAGGCATTATTCTTAGTTTGCGGTGGAGACAGTTGGAAATATTTATATAGAGTCCTTGGTTGTAGGTAGGAAGGTTCTTAGTTCCAAGAACAGGATAAGCAAGTTGAAGAGCTGGGTAGGTTAGAGAGAAGAAAAAAAAATAGTATAAAGAACACAGACTTAAGAAATTAGGGTACAGGAACTATATGTTATACAGTATTAAGCAAAGCATGCACGCACACACACTCTCACACAAGCACACGCACACACACACACACACACACACACACACACACACACACACACACACACACACACACGCACCCTTGCTACAGTTACTTGCTTTTAGTTCTTTTATGTTTCCTCCTTATGCTAACTCGACAGCATTTCTACCAAGTGGAAAGGAAATGACAGGTCCTTATAACTGCTGCTGGAATTACTTGCATCAATTTTTATTTACTTATTTATTTATTGTTTTTTTTTTCTTTACTGATAATTTAATAAAGGTGTCAAAAAAGAGATGGATGGCTGTATGGCTTACAAATAAGACATGCAAATATATGCTGATAATTACATCCAAAACTAAGCATATGAGATTTGGGAGACATAAATTGAAAGGTGAATATTTAATACAGCACACAGTGACTGAAAATGTATATTCACTTAAGGACATGGGTGTATGGGTAGAGCCAGATTTGAGTTTTTCTAATCATGTCAACCAATTGGTTAATTATAGTTATAGAACTATAGGTTGCATAAAATGATTTATAAAGTCTAGGAAATCAGAAATGATGAAGTCACTGGTTGTTAGTTACATTAGCCAGTGTTAGCAAACCTATGACACACGTGTCAAAGGTGACACATGACACAAAGTTTTGGGTGACACACCAGCGATCACCAACACCCGAGTTACCAAAGAAGCTGCTTTTGCATTTGTTGCTCATGTGAAGTGCACTGAATTATTTTGTGCCAGGAGCTTTTGACACACCAAACCCAAAAGGTTCTCCATCACTGCATTAGACGTAAACCTGAGTATGGAACAGAATATATGGAAACCTTATAAGAAAACAACCATTAGTAAACTGGAAAGAGTACAGAGGAAATATACCAAGGGCATCCATGGATGTGAAAATTTAAGTTATTGTGAAACACTAGAATAGCTAAACATGTACAGTGTCTCTTATAGATATCTAAGAAGAGATCTTATTCTGGTATATAAGGGATTTAGAGACAACTGTCTCTGGGAATGTTTGGGGTCATCAAAGGTACTATAGAGTCATCAGATAACCTACGTAGAAGATTTTATAGGAATGAGAAGTGTACTAATTGGTTCTCTGAACGATGCATGGAACAGAGTACCAAATTACATTAAAGCAAGTACTAGTTTAGATATTTCTTTAAGAACAGCCTGGACAGTTATTATGGGAACAAATGTTTTGGTACATTGGCAGGCTATAAGGGCATTAATGCCTGGGCTTGAAATATTTGTATGTATGTATATGTATGTATGCAATCTGACAAGTAAATTTCTAGTTTATAATGAAGGTGAGTCGCAGGGCTATATCTTGGTCCCACATTTGTTCAGATTGTATCTTTCTGTCTTATCTTTTTCATCTGAGGAGTTCTACAGTCTGTATGTAGATGACTGGAAAATGGATTACATCTGTTACAGATAGGGCATGTCTGCAAAAGAACTTAACTAAATTGACCAGCTGGGAACAGGAGAATATTATGCTAATAAATACACCAAATATAAGAATACAACCTCTGAGAGACATGGAATGAAGGCTGAATATTTAATACAGCACACAGTGGATTCATTTAAAGGCTTGGGTATATGGGTAGGAACAGTTTTGAGTTTTCTCATCATATCAACCAACTGGTTAATGATACTTATAAAACTACAGGATGTAAAAAAAAGATTAATACAATCTAAGAAATCAGAAATGATAAAATCATTGTTTGTAAGTTACATTAGACCCAAAGCAGACTATGGAATAAACCTTATACACCAAGTATCCCACCTAAGTACCATGTTTAATCATAGCCTCACGTCAGGCTTTGTGCCTACTGAATGGCACACAGCAACAGTTATCCCACTCCAAAAAGGGGGTGCCACCATGGACCTCAGGAACTACCGCCTTATTAGCCTGATGAGCCTGGTCTACAAGGCCATGGAACGCATCATCTTGGAACTTATAAACAAAGACATAGGTAACCTCCAAACTCTGGACTCCACTTAGTTTGGGTTTGTAAAAAGTAGATCATTCCTCCTAAACCTAACTGACTTCTTTGAAGCAGTCACCAAAGCAGTGGACAAGGGTAAGGTGGTGCACATAGCCTATCCTGACCTCGACAAGGCTTTCGACACCATCTCCCACTCTGGAATTATAGATAAATTCACTAAACTGGGCATAAATACCTATGTCACAAGACGGGTGGCCAACTGCTCACTGACAGAATCCATACAGTGAAAGTAGCCGACTCCAAATCGACTTCAGACCAATGACAATTGGAGTACCACAGGGTTCAGTCCTGGGTCCACTCCTGTTTGGCATCTACTTCTCTGAAGTACAGGCTAACACAGGAGGTCTTTGGCTAACAAAGTTCACAGATGACTGCAAACTAGGAGGCATAATATAATCACCAAATGATGTGGACATTCTACAAAGGGGCCTCAATGAGACAGAAGCTTGGTGTCGAATTCATGGACTCAAGCTCAATGCCAAGAAGTGCATTGTCATCCCCTTTGGGAAAAACTCTGTTCCCATGAACTACCACATAGGTGGTAGCCTACTAAACACTGAAAGCGTGATAAGAGACCTTGGGACACAGATGGACTGTAGTCTCTTCTTTGATAATCACATCATCCACAGTAGTCAGAAAATCCTTCTATGTGGCACACCTCATCACAAAGAGGTTCTCCTCCAGAAAAAAAGGAGGTCATTGTTCCTCTCTACTCATCCCTCATCAGACCCATTATAGAGTACAATGCCCAGTTTGGCATGTACCTCACAAGACATCTGCAACAATTAGAAAGATCACAGAAATACCTCACTAAGAGGATTACTGGCCTTAAACAGATGACATACGCAGACCATCTCAAAAAAACTCCACCTCTACTCTGTCGCATATCACCTACTCAGGGCCAATCTCTGCCTAACATACAAAGCTTTGTCAAACCCAGAGCTGTTAGACATGCTACACTTAAAGAAATCCTAATCTCTCTGAGCCACATGCTCCAGGGACCTAAA
This sequence comes from Protopterus annectens, assembly GCF_019279795.1. Classification (NCBI taxonomy): domain Eukaryota; kingdom Metazoa; phylum Chordata; order Ceratodontiformes; family Protopteridae; genus Protopterus; species Protopterus annectens. Next base: position 1,794,766,881 of record NC_056726.1, on the reverse strand, counting down.
CCTTGTCACCACAATAAACAGAACAGGCTGGAGGAACAGATTCCTGTCCTGAGAATTCCAATACTCTGGAACAAACTACACATTCATGTCAAACAAAGCTCCTCATTAGCCCTCTTTAAGAAAAATCTTGATAGTTGGATGGGAGATAGGAAATTCACCCCAGGGATCACTTCTGTGGATCTGCTCAATAGGGGCACAGGAAAATAATTTTTGGCTAGGCTTGTATAGGCCTCAGGGCCGATAGCCTAGTACCTACCTATGCACTTATGAACCTAAGTAAATTGGAAAGAGTACAGTGGAAATATACCAATGGCAGCCCTGAATGTGAAAGTTTAAGTTATGAAATATCTGAAGTTGAACAGTATCTCATACAGATTATGTATTTAAATATTAAAGCAAGTACTAATTTAGTTATTGTTAAGAACAACCTGAACACTCACTTTGGGGAGTAATGTTTTGCTGTATTGGTAGGTTAGAACTGTTTGTGTTTGCGTGTGTGTGCGTGTGTGTGCGTGTGTGTGTGTGTGTGTGTGTGTGTGTGTGTGTGTGTGTGTGTGTGTATCTATCCATATACATATAGATAAATAGATATATAAATAGATAGATATAGGTACATACATAGACTGAGAGCATTAATGGAAACAGGCAAATAAATAAACAATTTAAACTTCTGGGGAACTTTAAAAGATATAAGCACCAAAAATCACTTACATTAATTTTAGCAAAAGATTTTTTCAACATATGCAATATGAGACAGATTAAATTCTTCTCTCTTCACATAAACACCTTCATTTCATTCTACAACACCCACTTGATCACTTTCACTTCATTAAGACCTAGAAGCAGAGAAGGGAATCCTTGCTTATCAGCCTCAAGGAAAACAAGTCTTTCCAGATGACATTCTGTACATTCCTACCCCGAATAACAGAAATAATTTAAAAAGGATCAGTGATTCCTTAACAAAAAAAATCACAGGGCTGGAAAGCTTGAATTATTCAGAAAAGCTTCAGAAACAGTTGTTTAGTGCAGGTTACTTAGAGATGACCTCTGCTTGATCTACAAAGCAATGTCCGATTCAGTGCTGTATAAAAGTGTTTAACTGGAATGCACACTACAGGGGCTAATGCCAGAATGGGGACCCTAATACAAAAAGTAAATATCAGTGTCATTAACTTCTTTCAAAAATAATCTTGATACATACGTGTGCACAAATATATGGGATGTAACAAACATCAACATGGAATTACATCAATAAAGCTTTGTCAAGGTCAGTAACTCATAAGCTTGACAACTGAATCTCTGGACCGATTTACCCTAAATTTCAAATCAAAGGCAAAGACATAATCCCTTGGCTGAAGCAGAAACAACGATTTATAAACAGAACTGCTATGGGTCAATTTGACCTGCAATAAGCAGGACATTTCTCAAGCATAAGGATAAGAAGAACAATTGTCACTTTCCAGGAAACATGGAAAACTAGGAACATCTGCTCCTCACTTGTTACCAACAGTAAATGAGGGCACCCATACTTGGGGACCTACCTTAAAACTCATTACCAAATCCACTAGATTCTGCTGATTAGCCATGGATAGGGGCTTAGCCAGCTAACCTGGGGAAGAAATCCAATGGTCCAGCGTGGGGTGTTTAATTCTACAGATAATACAACTATGGAACAGTTCTAAGGACTACAGTGCTAGGAGCTTACCTACCTCCACATCCCCTCACAATTCATCTGTCATTTTTTTTTTTACCCAAAAGAATCAAGTCAAAGAAATTGGTAGACCCAATGGAATGCAACTTAGCTAGATATTTAATGCTTCATTTGCTTTCCTTCCTTTTCCCTTAATTGGAATTCTTAGACAATAACACAGTCCCTTACAATGTGGTTAATCATGTTCCACAGTAAGACTTGGATAACAACTGAGGTCCTTTGGTCTGCCACTGTGGTTAGACCCTAAATATCTGGTCACAATTCATACTCTGTGCTTTTAAGTAAACATGGAAATTATAAGGCTATACTTTTGGGACATGCTGGAGAATTTAAATCTAAGGAATTAAAAAAAAATGAGAGGGCAGACATAGTGGGAGATGTTAACTGTGCAAGACCAGTGATCTTCTGGTTAATGTCAACCCCTAGGTCAGATAAGAGTACACCCTTAAAACTAAAGTCCAGTCTGAAAATGGGGAAATGAAAGGAAGTTATGAAAATGGAGCTCAGCTATATCATTTAAAACAGCTGTACTAAGCTACCCAAAACGAAATCTGGCTACTGGGTCACAAAATTTATCATGTAAAAAGTCTAAAGCCAAAATGGAAAAAAAAAAAACAAAACAAACAAACAAACATTTAATATATAAAGAAGAATACAATATACTGGAATGCTTGAGTTGGGACACATACATACTATGCGGACAAGTTACGGACATTTGTTCAAATCCCAAAAAACACATATCAGCCTGACATTTTAAATGCTTACTTCAGCTTATGGTCAGTCATCTTATGAACACTGAAGTTAATTCTCCAGTCAAGTAAAAAAAAAAAAAAACAAGAATCTTGTTCCGCTGGATAAGTAATGGTGGTGGTGGGGGTGATTAACAAAAAATAGGTGAGTGGCATTGAATTGAGAGAGGTGAACACAGTTGACACAATGCCCTGACTCCATACAGAAAAAGTACAGTTTTGTACCTACCATAAATGTAGATGTCCGATAGACATGCAACTGCAGTCATAACATGTGGGTTGTCCTGCCTCAGGCAGCCCTCGGCGGATTCCAAAGTCTGGGTCGGCGTCGAGCTGATGTCACATTCTCCTCTCCGGCCAGGAGCCATAAGCATCATAAGCATCAGCCGACATTTTCTTCAGTGTTTCTTGCCCCAGATGCCAGGTGCCCTCCAAGGAAGGCTGTAATCAAATTGGAAGACAAAAACAGGATTCCAAACAAATAAATGAGCAATAAAACAAATACACCATAACAGATATCCCCAGCTAAGAGAAACAGGGATAGGAGTGGACCCTAGGCATAGAGGGGTATGGAGGGTGGTGCAGTTGCATGTCTATCGGACATCTACATTTATGGTAGGTACAAAACTGTACTATGTCCTTCAAGAATGCAACTGCAGTCATAACATGTGGGTAGAATACCATAGCTTAGCTGGGGAGGAGGAATGCTCTAGGAAAAAGATGGTGTGGCAATCAAACCCTGCAGGACTGCCAAAGCAAAGCCTGCTCTGGATCTGGAGTATAGAGGGAGATTGTAGTGTTTGGAGAATTTATGCATGGAGCTCCATGTAGCCTAGAATGTCCTTAGTAGGCACCCCTCTTAAGAATGCTGTAGAGGTGGCTGTAGCTCTGGTGGAGTGTGGTCTGACATTGGCTGGAACAGTCTTTCCATGAAAGGAATAACAGAATCTGATGCAATGTCCAATCCATTTTGAAATAGTCTGTTTTGAAATTCCTTTTCCTTGGACTGCAAGCTACAAAAGTTGTTCAGACTTCCTACTGGCCTTGGTTCTGTCCAGGTAGTAAGTTGTCTGTGAATGTCCAAGGTATGCAACAGTCTTTCCCCTTGTTCTCAGGATTGGGGAAGAAAGCAGGCAGATTAATGGCTTGATTTAAAAAAACCCTAGATACCACCTTTGGCATAAAAGTAGGGTTGGTCCTTAATGAAACCCTGTCTCTGTGAAAATAATAAAGGGTGGTATTGCCATTAGGGCCTGTAGCTCCAAACCCTTCTTGCTGATGTAATTGCCAACAGGAAAGCTGTCTTCCATGAGAGAAATTGCAAGTCAACTGAAGCTGCTGGCTCAAATGGAGGTAGAGTCAGTTTTTCTAGGACAAAATTGAGGTCCCGGCTGGAACTGGGGCCTTTCTTGGTGGCTTAATGTTCTTGATTCCCTGAGGAATTGCCTTAGTAAAAAAACAGGAGGATCAGTGTTGTATCTAGCAGAAATAGCAGATGCATGTATCTTTATGGAAGAATATGAGAGTCCGTAACATATCTGCCAAATATTCCAAGATGAGTGGGATGTTCAACAATGATGCATCATGTCCCTTGCTGGTATTCCAATTGCTGAATCTTTTCCACTTTGCTAAGTTAACCTTTCTGGTGGATGGTCTTGAGCCTCTGTTAGTATCCGCTGAACTTCCTTGAGAGATAGACTGAAGTTATTTATGGGATCTCCCAGGCTGTTAGCTGCAGTGTCTGTAGATTTGGATGCACTGTTTGAAGTTGTGTTGAGTCAGAAGTAGAGGCCATTGGGGAAGGGCCCACCTCCTGGTGTGACATATGCGTAGTGGGTACCAGTGTTGTCTTGGCCAGTCCGGGCTATTTATGATTCCCTTGCTCTCTCTTTGATCTTTAGTAATACTGAGGTCATCAGTGGCAGAGGTGGGAATGCATAGATTGTTAGGGAGTTCCAGTTGAATGAGAGGGCATCTATTTTCCAAGCTTTTGGATGGTATGTCCTTGTGCAGCATTTTGGTAGAAGATGGTTGAGATGAGAGGCAAATAGGGCCCCATGTCAAAGTGAGTTGTCTGAAGGCGATGTAACCTCCACTCGTGTGGATCTGTGAACTTCCTGCTTAGGCTGTCCGCCAACACATTGTCTTTCCTGGAACAAACTGGGATTGTAACTGGATGTTTAGGCTCAGTGATTTCTCCCAAAGATGCATTGTCAGTCTGCAAAGGGGTAAGAGGGTGCCCCTTGCTTGTTTATGTACCACATCACAGTGGTGTTGTCTGTCATCAGTAAATGGCCTTGGAGTTGGTGTTGAAAAGCCTCGATGGCATGCATTACTGCCAGCATTTCCTTTTGGTTTATATGCAGATTTGGAGACCATTGTCCTTGTATACACCTGCCTTCCATAGGCATCTGTGGTCATGGTCTGTGTTATCTGTGGTTTTTTGAATGACATACCTGTGTTTGCCTGGCTCACCGAGGCCCACCATAGGAATTCCTTTTGTAGGCATGGAATATGATTGTCTCCAAGTTGTTGCTGTGTTGAGACCAAATGCTTTTAGGTACCATTGAAGCGTAGTCTTGCTAATGGAACCAGGAGAATGCAGGATGCCATGTAACCCAGGGCCTGTAGGAATCTCCTTGCAGTCATCTGGGTGAGTTTTACTAAACCTTGAAGTAATGAGTTAACTTCTCTTGCTTGTCTTCTGTCAGGTAAGCCATCTGAGAGGCTGTGTCTAGTTTGGCTCCTAAGAAGATTATTTGCTGCTGCAGTCTTTTTGGAAGTTGACTGTGTATCCCAGAGCTTGAAATGTATGACATAATCCAGGTTTTGTCAACATCAATTTGTCGTCCGCTTGTATAGGAGGCAGTCGCCCAGGTACGGGTAAATTTGTATTCCCTGGAGCCTGCAATGAGCAATTACTGAAGCCAGGCATTTTGTGAATACTCTGGGTGCAGTAGATAAGCCAAATGGCAATGCTGAGAATTGATAATGCTCTGGCCCTGCAAGAAATCTGAGGTATCTTCTGCAGCTGTGTCTGATAGGGACATGCAGGTATGCCTCCTTGAGGTCCAGAGTAATCAGCCAAGACCCCTTGCCCAGCATGGGAAGAAGTTGCTGTAGAGTCAGCATTTTGAACTTTGGTACTATGAGAAAGGTGTTTAATGTGGACAAGTCCAGTATTGGTCTCCATTTTTTTTCTTGGAACAAGGAACAGTCTTGAGTAAACCCCTGGTCTTGTTCTTGTTGTGGAACTCTTTCTATTGCTTTCATCCGTCAGCAGAGTGATTTGCTTGATAGCCTCTGCCCTCTGGTTTTGTGGTAGGTTTGGCATGCCTTGTTTTCTTGGTAAGGTATGAAAATGAAACCTGTACCCTCGGTCTATAATGTCCAAAATCCATTTGTCCTTTGTCAGTCTGTGCCAATTTTCTGCAAACAGGGAGCTTCTATTTGTTCCCTGGTAGGAAAGTCATTGAGATTGTGGTTGTGGGGCAGGTGAAACCCCTGCATCACTTCTTTGGTTTCCTGGCTGCCATTGTGGTCCCCTGTAAGGGCCTCTGTATTAGCCTCTTCCTCGGCCACATCTGTTCTTACCCCTTTGAAACTTTTCTGTATTAGGAAAGGACCAGTTTTTAGAAGGCCAATTCCTACTGAATCTGGGGGGTTGAACCTGGAGGAAATCTTTCACCATCTGAACTGATTTTGCTTTTTCTTCGATGGTCTTTAACACATCCTTAGCATTTGCACCAAAAAGCGTGTTCTTTTCCAAAGGTGCATCCAGAAGTTTTGCTTTTACATGATCTGGTAGAGGTTGATCTTTTAACCAAGCATGTAATGACTGCCCCTGTCATAGCTGCCCTACATGAAGCTTCCAGTGCATCATATCCACACTGCAGGAAGTGATTGCTTACTTGCTGAGTGTTATGTACAGCTTCCTGCAAAGTCTTCCTGTCTAAAGGATCAGGAGTGGCTAAAGTTTTTTGTAAATCTTCTAAAAGGTAATCCTGATATTGTAACATATGAAAAAGGCAATTTAAAGCTCTCATAGGTAAGGTAGTGGATGTGTAAACCGTTTTGCCCCATCTCTCTAATGGCCTAGCCTTCCTGTTGGAGGGCAATGGAGTTTTAGAGGTGGAGGCTGAAACTCCTTTAGGCCCCTGTGAAATAGTTTCCAAATCAGCAGAATGGGCCCTGAATAAATGGGAATGAGTTTCTGGGACCCTGTAATACCTGTCTGGCTTGGCTGGAGCAGGAGGAAGAGAATCAGGGGTAGCACTAGAGTCAGAATATAAATCATCCAGAACATCAAGTACAGGAGGAATAGCTAAGGGCCTGTGCTGGGGCTTCCTAGAATCAGAATATTCCTGACCTTGCCACTTGAAATGTTCCCTCATGGTGTGCAGAACTTCCCCAAAGGAAATATCCTCAGGAGGGGAGGCCAAGGGGATGGAATCTTCTGCATCCGAGTCCTCATAGGTCTGGAAGAGCTCTTCCTGGCTATCAGAGTGGACAGAGCCCTCAGAATCTTCATCTGAAGGAATAGGTTCAGAGGGTTCAACCCGCCTTTATCAGCAGGAGGCTGGGATCCTCTCTCAGGATGGGCCTGTGAACCTCTGATCATGGAAATTAAATCAGCAGCCATGGACATAATTTGTGTCTCTGGAGTAGGCTGAGGTAAGGATTTAGAAGTAATATGCTTTGTTTTGCTGGCTGCCTTAGCCCTAGTGTAGGCCTTAATAGACATGGCCATAGGAGGCCTGGCAGCTCCGTGCAGGAGTGACCTTGTCTACAGCAATGGTCTCGGGCATTTTATCCAGAGGAAAATCGATAACTGGCGACAGGCTACACAGGTGGTCTGGGAGACAGTAAGGTATTTGTTTACCACAAGAAAGACAATTGTTAACTTTTTCAGTTATTTCTGACATCAGCTGAGGCAAGAAAAGGTCCCCAATACTTAGCTTTTGATGACCGAAGAATACAGGAGCTGACCGACGGCACGTGGCAAGAAAGACTGAAGAAAATGGCATCGGCTGATGCTTATGTGCCTGTGGCAGGACAACCCACATGTTATGACTGCAGTTGCATTCTTGAAGGACATCTGTAAAAAGGAAGGTGATGATGTCTTTGATAAGAAGAATTACCAAGCTATTGGCCTTTCAAAACATGAAGAGAGTTGCAATGATTTTCAACATATCAGGTTGAAAGTTTGTACTGTCCATACTACTAAGGCTGAATAATTTAAGTTTGTACCACCCGGCAAAAGATGAATGTATTGCTATGTTAAATGTCATCTGAGAAAGGTAAAGTAATGTCAAGATATCTTTTGAGGTTATACAAGCCAAATTATGTTCTGTTTTTTGTATTCTTAAATTTAAATGCACATGCAATTGGAATGTATAAGTTATGCATCAATAACTTGTATGCAGTTGTTAATACAATGAAACACTTTCACAGGATGAGAGCTTAGATGGAAGCAAAGATTGATAAAATGCATATTTTTCATTATGTTTTATCCTCAGGATTCTTCTTTTCTCTTACAGTAAGCAACATGAGTGCATCACTCGGTCACACGCAGTCCTAGCAAGTAGTGAAGCCTGTCAGGGACAAAGAATTTTCCCTCAGCTCTTTCTGGCTACAGCTTGCCATCTGTAGCTTGGTCTACTTCTGTATACAAATGGCCACACATGTTTGCCAAACACAAACTAAGAACACGGCACTTAAAGTAACCATGTTGCTGCCAGGCATAAAATGGGCACTATGCTATAATGTAACTATTTTCTCAAGTCTGCAATTAAATATATGCACTTTACTCAAACTGACTTGGAATAAAGATATGATGTGCTGCATTTTACTGCTGCAACACCAATTTTACACTATAGTAGTAAGAGCTTCTGAACAACATTAGCCTTTTCATCAGGTGAGCTCCTGACAAAAGAGCTTGTGTGTCTAAAAGCTCA